>NW_024582966.1:63432-84727 GCF_018398535.1 Haplochromis burtoni | reverse complement strand
TTGAAACCAAGCACACCATTGTTTTTCTTGTGACATTACCAATAAGTTTGATGTGTCACATGGCCCTCTTCCTATTGAAAAACCAAAGGTTGTATCCAAGATGGCCGACTTCTAAATGGCCACCATGGTCACCACCCTTCTTGAGGAGTTTACCCTCTCACATATACTAATGTGCCACAAACAGGACTTTAACATCACCAACCATTCCCATTTTATTACGGTGTATCCATATAAATGGCCCACCCTGTAGTTTCAAACAAGACTGTGACTGTTAAAGGGTGAAGTACTGTTCATATAGAAATGATTCCTTGCTCTTAACTTCCATTACTTGGATACTTTCCTGTTATCTTTGATGAGAACCTTTGATGTTTGAAATCTTTTGTGAATCTGTCATGAAGACACCGGGTAATTGATGATACTAATTTCAGTCAGTTCAAAGCTTTGACATTTGAAAGCTAATTATGTTATTAAAAATCTTGATTTAAGAGTTTCTCATTCCTTTCAGTCAGGATTGAATGAAACAAGTTTGCTTTGCCAAATCAGAATGTAACAGCTTCATCAAATGTAAAGAAGGTCAGCCTACTGTATGTGTGTGTGTTTGTTTGTGTGTTTGTATGCTGCTGAGGTGTATACCATGAACACCCTAAAACCTCAGGTATCACGACAGCGGTTGTCAACTTTCTCTTTTAAGCAGGGCCTTCTGCTTCAAATTTTGTGTGCTCTCATAAAAAGGGGCGTTTTACAGGTCACGTGACTCTTCTTCTGCACAAATGATCTCTATGACTCCAATCAGAGAGCTTATCAGCTGATGATGATGATGAAAAATGATGAATGATGAAAACAGTAATATCCTAAGAAAATAAAAATGTAACAATATAACATGCACGACTGTTGGAAAGAAGAAAATAGTTTGGATTATATAAATACTTTCCTGTTGGTGTAGCTGATAGCTGTTTGCTAGCCTAATTTGACTTACTATATCTGTGGTGTTAGTGTTTACCTGTTATTCATTACTGGATGTCCAAGACATTTATACTTTAGTTTTTTTGCAACTGAAATTATAGCTTTTTATTAGGCTGTATATTGCCCCAAGTACCTGTATCGAGGCATTGCAAACTTAGACTTTGTGAAATCAGTTTGGTAATTGTGCTTGCTAGCTGATAACTTTGCCCAAATAAGGCCACGTCAAACTACTTCAGTGGCTGCTTATTTATTATAGCTCCTGGTCAAAACAATATTTTGACCCTATTAACTGAGCAAAAATAGCTCTTATGAACCCTTTAGAGTTCATAAGAGTATCAGTTTTGATTATAATTGTGGCGCCTGTCTAACTGACTTAAAAGAGTTAACAGCCAAAGTTTCAGGTGAACCACAGAAAGCATCTTTGGTATGTAGATGCAATTACACCCACTCACACCTGGCAGCTGCTAGCAGCCACTGCGGGATCAGTATCTTGCTTCAAGGCTTCATCAATATTTGGTTAGAGCGGGTTACCTTCAAATGCTCAGGGCAAAACAATATTAAATGAGTGATTTAAAAAAACAACAACATTTGAGTATCAAATGCTCCCCGCTTGTATACTTGTGAAGCTAATATCTTATTATATGTCTGCAGCCATGGTTTAACAAAAAAGCAACAACAACAACCAGCAACAAAAAGCAAAAACACATGCTCACATAAAGATCTGTGCATTAGTGTTTTCTGACATATTCGGTTTCCGCAGAGCACAGATACAGTGATTATAAATCTAATAAAACTTCAGTTATCTTTACAAATGATGTGCAGCATTTATAAAAAGATGCAAATATAAATGATAACAATAAAAAATGTATTTGTATTTGATATCCTCCAGTATGTAAAAAGGTGTAAAACATATAAAGAGTGTAATACAGAAAGTAAAAGCTATACTTGGTCTAAATGGCAAATGAATTATTGCTCACAATGACTTATGTAGTTTTTTTGTACAACCACACACAATTGTATTTTAGTATGTAGAAAAAGGATTACTGTAGATGCCCTTAGGTCCTGAACATATAATTTAACTGTGCACCAAGTACAACAATTAGTTTTTGCATTCCCTGTCTCAGAGATGTAACAACAAATGTCTTAAAAGTCCTTATTGGAATATTGTCGTCATATGTGTCCTTTCTGGAATTACATACTTTACTTAATGTTGTGCTTTGATTAGCAGATGGCCAGATCTGATTAAGAAAAATGTTATTTTTATACTTTCCAATTATATAAAGCCGGAAAAAAAAAACCTGATTTGAGAAGATTTTATAAAAGCATTCTTTTAAACTGTTTGGTTATCCATTTATCTAAAACAGTTACAGTTATCAAAACAAGAACATTCAAATACACAAAGCAGCAAAACCTCCTACCACACAACACATGAACTGAACACCTGGATCCACAAAGATATCTGGATGCATATTCGTTTGCCCAGTGTCCAATGAACCAATGAACCAATCACATAACCTGCATGATGGAGGTAATTACCTAAGCTTACACTTGGGTACTTGCTGGAACCCAGTACTGTTCAGTGTTATATTCACCACAGAAGTGTAAATACAATCTCGTGATTGAGTCTGATGAACAATGGGCTGTGAGATCAATGTTCGTCAGTGGTGCTAGTTTCATTCATTAAGCAAATGTGCTGTTTATAAGGTCGGTGAAACCTGCAGTTAGCTGAGACTGAAGAAGTCACTTGGATGAGCGACAAAACGTTTCTCCCACTGAAAATGCAACATTTAGATGAACAGATTGAACTTTTTGGCAACTGTTGTAAAAATGGTACGAGAGAAAATTTCTTGGAGAAGTTTAGTGGTTTCAGATACAGAAACACACCCAGTGAGCTTGACACTTGACACCTTTTTGCATAAATTCAATAAGGTCTCACATATCTTTGCATTCCTGGGTATTTGGGCTATTATTTCTGTTCCATTCACTTCAATGCTTCTGCTTTCTAACACTGTCAAACTCAATTCTGTCAACATCACTCTGATCTGATCTTCTTCGTTGCTGCCTCCAGTGAGCCACTCAGCTACTAATTCTTTAAAGCTCATTCCTAATCTGGAATTCTGTTTTTCAGACTTGTTCATGCAGCCAACGTTCTCCTTCTCAAGGTGTTCAATGATGACGTCTCCATCTGCAATCTGCTCTATGACTGGTATCTAGACCAAAGATGGGCAGTAACGCGTAAAAAAGTAATCTGATTACTTTTTTCAAGTAACAAGTAAAGTAAGGGATTACTATTGCAAAATCGGTAAATAGATTACCGTTACTTTCCCGTAGGAACGCTGCGTTACTGCGTTACTAAAACCGTGATTTTTTTGCAAGAATGTCTCATGACAGTGACGTAAGCGAGTGCGCCGTTGGTGACAACAGCTGTGTGCAGATCAGCAATGGATCATATATCGATTGTGGGAGAGAGTATGAGCGTGCAGCGTTTAAAGCGTGGAAGTACTGACCTTACTTTGAGTTTGATTCCATAAAAAGCGACAAAAACATTAGCGTCCGTTGTGCGTGGGAAAAAAACTTTTTACAGCGAAAAAAACCCCTAAACTTCCAAGCAAGCACCGAGTGCGCAACGACGTAATGGGAAATTCACAGAGAAACTCGCGGATTCTTCAACTGACCGCGGCACACCTGCACCAGGGTAAACCTCCGCCTACCCCCAGTCCTGCTTTACAGGTGAAAATAGAGCAACAGGACCGCTGAGTCTTTGACTTTATTTATTTTCTGCTGTGTTTTACTTGCATCAATTTGAAAGAGTGAGTGTAAACACAAAAAACATTTTATTTTATGTGCTGGAATGTGCAGAAAATAGGTTTAAATGTTAAACTAATTTATTCAAGTCAGAGAATGTTGCATATAATTAAATTTTCGCTTGATGCATAAAGTTAAAAGATTAAAACTGATAAAACAAGTTAAAAAAAAAGAGACTTTTCCATTTGATTACATTTTGTATGATGGATTATGCAGAAAAAGTAGAATTGGGCTGAAAGATCTATCGCTTTATCATCTATTCAGGTTGTAAATCGTGTTTTTAAAAAGTAACTAAGTAACTAAGTAATTAATTACTTTTGAAAATAAGTAATCAGTAAAGTAATGGGATTACTTTTTGGGGGAAGTAATCAGTAATTAGTTACTGATTACTTTTTTCAAGTAACTTGACCAACACTGATCTAGACCATGGTGGTAATGCTTTGCTCATTACCATTTTGGGTAACACAGCCCTGTTTGCTTAACTGTTGTGTAATGGCCACATAGTTTATTACTCAAACTCATCTCTGACTTATGTTCAGTACTTTCAACTGATCATTATTGACCAAAACAATTGCATTCTTTTCATGTGACAGTTGGTATCCACTTCCATTGCTGTGAACTCAAGCTGTCATCTCCCGCACAATCTGATCTCTTCTTGTTGGTGTTGTTCCCACATCATCATAATAAATGTTGTTCTAGGTTCAACATTGCAACTGACCAATCACATTGTTGTGACGTCATACTTTTGCGACTTTGAAAAAAAACGCCGTAAAATTCTTTTTTACTTAACTTGCGAGAAACTTGCGAGAAACCAGCAATTTGAATTCTTTGCATTTCAGGATACTGTTCTTTAATAAACTGTAAGCATTATACATATTGTCCTTGCAACATTGGCATTTCATAAATGAATGAATCACTTGGCTTGCAAAAGTATTACGTCACAACAATGTGATTGGTCACTTGCAATGTTGAACCTAGAACAACATTTATTATGATGATGTGGGAACAACACCAATACGACGATATCAGATCATCTGTTATCCCCCAATCAGTACAAAAGCTACGAGCTTTTCAGAATCTTCTTTCAAGTATGTAGAAAGTGAATGTGCTGTGCTGGTATCGAGGTATTTTTTTTGTTTGTTTGTTTGCAGACTATGGGAGGTTTGTGGCAGCAGTTGCAGTAGTACAGAAAAAATCAGACAGGCCGGCCATACCAGGCAAAGTCAGAAGCCTTGAAGAAGTGTAATCTAATCCGCTGCAGCGTGAAGAGGATGTTCTTCCAGTCAGCCACTCTCTTATTAGGACATGTGGGACCAGCTGTTTGTGTATGTTTGCTCCTTCACCTCACTGAATGCATGACGGGAGCAATTCACTGCTTGTTTGGCTGCAAATGGTGCAGGGTCAAACACTGTGTAATGCACAAATGCACACTATTCCCGGTACACCGACAGAGTTTTCAATAACACCTGAAAACAGCCGCATACACAGGTGGAGATACACGCACAGAGGTAAATTAACATCCGAATACACGCACATAAGTCTATTTAGCAGCATCATGGCAACCGTCTTTGTTATTATGGGTTGCAGTTCATTGCTCTTGTTACCTTCTTGCTGGTTGCGAGGTCTCCAGGCTGCAGTTCATTATAGCAAGGAACATCAACAGTCAGGGGTGATTTGGCCTTGCAACACATGGCTGGACTTTCTGCTGAGTAGCTGGTTAGCCGCTTTGGTGAGCATGTTAACACTTGCTGACCTGCCTTAACGTGTCAGCTATTTGTCATTCTTGTCAAGACTCTGTATCGTAAACTTCACATCTGCAGAAATTTTTCTCTTCCTGAGAGGTTTTATTAACACCAATGTGTGCGTGTGTGTTTTTCTATTTATTTCATGCGGAGAAATTAGCAAATAGAACTCTCTAGATATAAATAACTTTTCACTACTCACAAGCTGCTATGTTATTTTGTGACAGCAGAGATATGGGTACAATAATGGAGCAGGAACAGGTCAAGCCATGAACTGCAAACAGTACAAGATCTATGCAAAGACCACTGCCGTTTCCTGCAGTATAACTGAACATGACAGAGTTTTTAGTGCAGGTTTGGCTGTAGTTTTGGTATCCAAGAAGTCACTTTGTGGACGACACACTATGGAATTAATCAGATTAATGAAGATTACTGCTGCAA
Source organism: Haplochromis burtoni (assembly GCF_018398535.1). Taxonomy (NCBI): domain Eukaryota; kingdom Metazoa; phylum Chordata; class Actinopteri; order Cichliformes; family Cichlidae; genus Haplochromis; species Haplochromis burtoni. Next base: position 78,776 of record NW_024582966.1, on the reverse strand, counting down.
CATTCTCTGTAATTGACTTTAACACAGAGCATAAAGTTTGCAGTTTTCAGTGATATGCCTCAGGTTTTAATAATTCTGAGTTTATCATGTAAACATGGAGTCTGCTTTCAAAGATTCGACATCTGTCTCGAAAGATGAACTGTGAACATTTAGTTTTCATGTTTTTGCTTTATTTAAAGTGTCAAATTTGCTTTAAAAATTGGAAAATCATGGCATTTTGGCCCCAAATTCCCTGGTTTGGGACCATGAAGTTTGATTATACTATATTTTAACGGACTGGGCTAAAAGTTAGTTGACTGTTGTGTTATCACTGCTTTGTGTTCAGAATTGACCTTACTTATGGCATAGTTGCGCCACACCGGCAGCATGGTGATTTACTGAGTGTCCTTGAATTGTAGTCGTCTAGAGGCCGTTTGGCCTGTCAATCAGATCAGCTACCAATAGCAGAGAGTCTGGAGGAGAGCATGTGTGTGGTTGGCTGAGAGTGTTTGGGGGGCAGGCATTAGAGAATATTGTTTTGGGTGTGTGTGGGGAAAAGGAGCGCGAGTTGGGGTTTGTTTTGATTCAGGAGAGTGCGTTTTCCCCTGCTGTTTTGGCGTTGGCTACGGCCCATAGTAGCCTGCGTTACTGTTCTTAATAAACACCCGGTAACCGCAATACCGATCGTCTCTGTCTTCTGTCGAAGAGACGCTACAATATCTTTTATAACATATTATATCCAGAGACATTAACATGCCAGTCATATTCATATGGGAATCATGATGTCATGGCAAGTCATTGTGACAAACAGGCTTGCAAAAACTTGTGCAAACAAGCAAAACAGACGATACAAATCCTATATCATAGTGTTTTGGACAACTACATGTGGACAAGAGGATGGAGTGCTAAGCTATCGGCTTATGCTGGCACGCTCACTAATAAGTCCCAAGTAACCAATGAATTACCAGAAGTTGACTTTCCAAAATAGCAGCACAGCAACAGTGTGTGTCATCAACACTATTTGGCACTTAATTAAAATCTAGTAGATTATTACCAGCCATGCTAGCATCCACCTGCTATCAAAGTGGTGATGTTCTTAATAATGGAAAGTTAAGGTTTTGAACAAAATCCAAACATGGGTACAAACAAGTTTAGCTTTGGAGAGATAAACTAGATTGTTTACGTCTCCAAACTTCAGCAGGCCCATTGTAAAGTTTAGCATTTTAAAATGGGAGTTTATGGGGGTTCACTAAATTTTGTAGTCAGCCTCAAGTGGCCATTCGAGGAACTGCAAGTTTTAGCACCTCTGCATTGGCGTAATTTTTCAGTGGAGGTTACAACTTGATACCAGGTGGAGTGAAAAGAAAATGACAACTGTAGCGTTTTCCAGTCAAGGCAAACATGCTAGCATTCAAAGAGCAGGAAAGCGTAGATCCCATAAAATCTGACTTTCATAATCAAAAACCACTATAAAAGAAAATGAAATCTACTCAATGTGAAAAAGATTAATCAGTATATTACTATAAAGTTGTGTGTCTATTGCCAGTTATTAAAATGAAATGTTGTTGTTGAAATGTTTTTTTTTTGTTTCAACCTGCACACATAATCACACCTGACCTTGCAATGAGGCTCACACATGAAACACATATGCATTCATACATACATGCAGACACACACACACACATGCATGCTCCACATTATCCTCCCTGTGGCACGCACCTAACACACGATACACATTTTCCACAGATCTCCCCTCTGACGCCGGCTCAAAATAGCTCCATCTCGCCGTTGTGTGAAGTGTCCGGGCTCTTACAGTTGATTGTGTGGACCAGAGAGAAACAGCGTGAGACTGTGGGATGTGACAAGAGCGCCGCCGTGGGTGGAAACTTCTCTTAAAGGAAAATTCCACCCACTAATCCTTTTAGATATCATCAAGTGTTGAAGCTCACTCTTTTGTAGCTCACTCTCAGCTGTGGGCCGTGGGTGGGTGAAGTTAAGTTGGTGCTGACTTAGAACTGCAGTACAGACATTTCACTCCTCAAGCACTAATCGCAGGACTTGTGGCTGAATGTGAATGCGATTTTCCTTCAAGATTTACTAGAAGGAAATCAACAAATCATGCAAACCTCTAAATCCAAGGGGTGTTTTTAGTGGACCTGACACAGTGATTGGGCACTTTTTCCATTGTAAAACAAACCAAACTCAAAGTGACGTGAATAACTGTGAAGAGCATTCACCTGGATGATGGTCCCTTTAAGAAACATCAAAGAAACTCTCATGCAAATACAATATATCCAACTATCCATTCCAGAGTCAAGGTGTAACCTCTTAATTGTCCTTTGCATCAGCTCAGCTCAGGTTCTTTGTGTGCTTATACCTGATGTTTATATGCAAGGGTAAAATAAGCGTATGTGATCTTTTATGTGCATATTATTGTAAGCATGTTTTATGTTCAAATTAACATATATTGTGTAAAGTGGTGTCACTCACTTCAGCAGGTACAGTTAGCAGCAGTATGATTAGCATTGCTGCTAAAGCGTGAGAACGTCTCATCTGTGCATGCTGTGTGTGTGTGTTTGTGTGTATGCAGTCATCCAAGAGCCAAACTTCAGCTGGCCTTTCATCTTCCCGTTCTCACGCCTGTCAGGACTTCCTGCTCACGCCCAGCTGGCCCCGCCCTCTGTGTGGCTGACAGCTCGCCCACTTGCTGTCACTACAGCATACACTTCCTTCTCTTTGAACTGACTCCTTTAATTGGGCTGTGTCATTAAGAGGTTGTTTTACATTATACACTGGGAAGTGTTTTCATGTACTGTGCACAGTGGCTTTTATTGTGCAAGGTGGTGACTGTGTTTGTATTCAGTGCGGTGAGTAAGACAGACGAGAGTTTGACATTTGTGGGTTACTGAGAGGCTGTGTAAGTAATTGTTATAGATATTATAAACTCCAAACACATTTAAGGTGCTGACATCAAATCAGAGCAAAAGAAATGTCATTTATGATGGCTGACGAGTTTTATAATGCATTACATAACCTTGCATTTTGGCTTGAAAATGCATTTACCACATACTTATCTGGATTTATGTACACATCTTATTGTTGTCTATGCAATAGTGCAGTTAACAGCCAAATCGTAATCCTTTACAAAATCACTTACATTTCAGTGACAGTCAGCATGCTTTGTGCAGAAAGTTTTTTTTCCCCATAAATGCCTTATAAAACTGTTTAACTGTGCTTTTAAGAACTTTACCAAATCCACTTCTCACAGACACACTGTGAACTCCCAAATCTTCAAAGCTTTCCATTCATTTAATTAACTTGGTGCATTTATATTCAGTTCCAGTTCACAACAAGTGTTGTGTCAAGCCATTTTTTCTAATTGAGGGAAAATCTCAACAATCAGACCATTCCCTCATGGGCAAGCACTCGATGAGTGTGGTAAGGAAGAATACCTTTTAACAGGAAGAGAGACACAGGAAGACCATACAAGACAACACTATCGAATTCCAGTCTGGAAAAAAAAAGAGCTGGGGCGCTGAAGCTTGTATAAACCTGACATGTTGTTACATTTTGTCATCAAAATTCAAGCATGAAACGCGCAAAACAGTGCAAAGTGAAGACTTAACTAATAATCTGAATGTTTGTGAAAGCTTTGAATAAGTAAAGCGTAAGGATTTCATTAAAATTGAACATTTTACTGCAGCTCACAAATAGCAAGTGAACAGGGATAAAATGACTGTTATACACTGCACCTTCATAGCATTATTAAAGCTAGTGAAAAATTTTCAGCATTAATTTATTCACTTAACAATAAAGGACTTTCTGTCCTGTTAGCATCCTTTACAGTAACAATAAATAATTGTTATTAGCATCTCTTGTGCATGACAGTAAAAAAAGACGGACAATGTGTTTCAACCTAATAACATACAAAAGATCAAAATATTAACAACATATATAAAATAAAAACAGTTACATAAAACATAAACTGGAATGGAAGCTAACCACACTGATATGCCGTAAGTATATTGCTTACCATGGCTGGCATTTATAATTTTGCTTACAGCAGATGTGAGTCTAAATGTCAGTAGTTCTGCAGGTATTTGTTCATAAACGTAATTTCTTCTGGTTTGACCAGAGCCCAATCCCCCCGTGTTTTTATTTTAATTGGATTAAGGTGCTTTTAGATCTGAGTGCGGCATTTGATACAGTATGTCATGGAATTCTACTGTTAAGACTGGAGAGCTGTGTGGGTATTAAAGGAGCTGCACTTGAATGGTTTAGATTTTATTTAACTGAGAGATTTTTTTCTGTCAGGTTCGGTGGCTCTTCACCCACATCCACCCCCTTACATGTGGGGTTCCTCAAGGCTCTATTTTGGTATCAGCCAGGCTCTGCTCTCTCATCTTCAGCTTGTTCAGAATGCTGCAGCAACTGCAGCCCGACTCTGGACAGGCACACGTAAACACGAACATATTTCTCCAGTCTTGGCTCATTCCAGTATGTTCTTGATTGATTTTAAGATTTTACTGCTTGTTTTTAAGTCTCTAAATGGATTAGCTCTCTCGTACCTCTCTGATCTTCTGAATAAAAATACTCCAAATAAAACTCTTACGTCATCTGATAAGTTGCTTATCAGTTGCTTATAAGTTGCTAAGCAGACTAAAACACAGAGCAGACCGGGCCTTTGCGAATGCTGCGCCTAAACTTTGGAACAGTCTGCCTCTTCAAATTAGGATCTCTCCAACACTCGACATCTTTAAAACCAGTCTGAAAACACATCTTTACTCTGTAGCTTTTAATTGTTTCTGAGTTTTTGTGTTGTTCTCTTTCTGCGTGTTTGTTTTACTTTTACTTTTTTTACTTTTTACTTTGTACAGTACTTTGGTCAACCTGTGCTTATAAATAGATAGATTGATTGAATTTCATTTTTTTAATTAATTAATTTTTTAATGTAACATCCAAAAGATTTACTGTATCTACTTAATTTAAGCTATTAGTGCAGGTCTGTTTGAATTTGAACCAGAGGGTCGTAGAGCACCACTGGACAGTCCTACCATTTTTGCACTTCGCAGAGTTGTGGTCTCCCTATCTTGTCATTTTTATCATTTTTCTGACCTTATTTTCATCTTCCTTTCCTGTGAGACTCCATGACTCATTACTGGGAAGCTGACTAAGGTGAGTAAGTGTCTAAGTGTATGTTTCTCAGACATCTTCATGCAGGCGACTCTGATGCGTTGCCTCTCTGTGTGACCTGCTGTAGTTTGGAGAGGTTGAGGCTATCATTAGCAGGACCTTTGGCCGTGCCCTTCACTCTGCAGCCAGCTGGTCCCTCACTCCCTCATTAGTTCTGGCCCATCTTGGCTCCACTTTACCTACTGGTCATGTTACTACCTTCCTTTTATCACAATCACCACACAAACGTTTCCCTTTAACCTCGTCTCCCCTTCTCTCCTCAACCCCCCATCCTATCTCCTCCAATCTTAATCTGTCTAATGTGTGTGTAAATAATGCTTGCGTGGTCCAGCAGATAGCTTTTGTTTTACCATCAAACAAGCCCCGACCATGGGAACCTGGTCATTAATTACCATGTGATTCATGGTTATGGCTCTGTGTCTCGTCTCGCCACTAGTCTGTCATTAAGACTTTCCCAGACTTCCCATCCTGGCCTCTCCCAGCTAACAGCTCACCCACACCAGCACGCAGCACTGCTAAATCATCACCATCACTTACACACAGCTTCGACACCTTCTCTTCCTCCGGGAAACTTGTTTCTGTGCGTATTACAATTAACACATCTTTCGAGACAAAACAAGGAAGCCGAGGTTGTTTTAGCTGCTGAATACTAGGACTCGGGAGAAAGTAATGATATGATTTGAATATAGAGAGATGCAATAAGCAGAAGCTGATTTGAGTAAAATGACTTACCTGCACTTGTGGTATAAAAGACTTTGTAACAGTTTTTAAACTGGAGATACAACAGGGTTACCATCAATGTCAAAAAAGGTGATGTGATGTAAATACGTCAGTGGATCTGGAGCATTGCATCAAATATTCTGAGCAATCATGCCAACTTTGCTTATTGTACTGTGATTTAGCCACATGCCACCATTCAATCTTCTCGCCAACTTCTCATTTGTTTGAATTACACTCAGTAATCGTTTCCCCACATAGACTGTGGTTCTGGTTTCTGAAAACCCAGTTTGAGATGCCTCGTGCCCAAAGCACTAAAGTGTGTGTATTCTCTTTTTTTCTTCTTCTTTTGTTCTGTTGACATGAATCCTTAGGCCCCCATTCAGAGGAACGTGGGGCTGTTGTTAGCCTGACAGATGATATTCTCAGCTAGAGGTTTGATAACAGATACACACTGGATGTAATAATGCCAGAATATCAAACTTTACATTGCCAATGAATAAAATCTAAAGACAGTGTGAGTGTTAAGTGAGAAATGTTAAAAACATGAAAGAGAACCTTTCATGAACGGGAAATCATGTCTGATGTAGGTATGGGAATAAGAATTCAGTGAATCTGATTCCATTTATCGTTCTCTTATGAATTCTCATTGGGCTGTCATTGACTCTGCTTTAAGAGTCACCACTATCTATCAGTTACATTACAGTAATTGGACCAGTGAGAACTAGTCCAGTATTTCTTGATTCTAGTCACTAGTCTGACGTCACCATGGACGAACAAAAAGCAATCACAGAGTATACAAAAGACGCTCTGGTGTTTCATCAGTCTCCTCACTATTACTAAATTTCATGCCACTGAGAATTTCAGTGACAAAGAGTGGGCAGCAAAATGTCTTAACTTGATAAAGACCTCTGCCCAGACATGAAAGATGCCCAAAAAGTGTGTCTAGGGTGATAATATTCTCCAGTAGACACCTGGTGGAGTCTTTAAAAGACAGTTGTGGACAGAGTCACTGCCAGCTGTTGGCAAAGTCACACCATCAATCTTATTGCTAAGAATGCCTGACACAAAATTTAGAAAGAAGCCTTGATTGTGACAGCCATCGTTTTAAAGACAATAATTCCACGAAACAACTAATCAGCTGCAGATGGAAGAGGCTTTGGACTCTGCAGAGATATCCCCACTTAATCACTTCTGTCTATTGCTGAATGCATTGAATAACATTCTCGGGCTCCCTCTCGCATTCTCTATGTGCTCAAAACCTGAAAGAGGATCTTACTTGATCCCTCAGCCAAGACAGTTGCTCACGTCACTTCACTGAAGGCAGGCAAAGCCAGACTCTGACTGTAAACGCTCTGCTGCATGATCAAATAATGTTAGCATTTAAATCCTGGTGTCGAGTGTCCCACTGTTTCATTTTACACAGTTTATGAGGTCCTGCTCTCCGTGCGTGTCAGCTTGGACATTCAGTCGCTGCATGTTTCCTTCAAATGTCTAGACTTCTTACTTCTAGCAGGTTATTATGCATTACCAAATTAACCTCACATAGACTGCAACCTTAACTAACACAAAAATATTGGTCAAGAAGGCTCACCAGCACCTCTTCTTCTTGAGGACTCTGAGGAAGAACCACCTGTCCTCAGACATCCTGGTGAACTTCTATCGTTGCACCATCGAGAGCATTCTGACCAACTGTATAACAGTCTGGTACGGGAACTGCTCTGCCTCGGACCGGAAGGCGTTGCAGAGGGTCGTGAAAACTGCCCAGCGCATCGCCGGAGCACCACTTCCTGCCATAAAAGACATCTACAGGAAGCGGTGTCTGAAAAGGGCTGGGAAAATCATCAGAGACCCCAGTCACCCATCACATGGACTCTTCACCCTCCTGCCCTCTGGGAGGCGCTACAGGAGCTTCCGGACTAAGACCACCAGGTACCGGAACAGCTTCTTCCCCACAGCTGTCAGACTCCTGAACTCTGCCTCCTGACATCTGACCCACGTTAAACTCATGGACTGAACACACACACACCCACACTGGACAACTGTACCCTCAAACACACAATAATAACATGGACTGAACCACCACTCACAACCACCAGCACTTTATATAGCCTCTGTAGAAACTATCCACATATCTCACTTATCTTAACTGCACTACTGTATAGCTCTGTGTAAATAATCATTCTGTACATTCGATAATTTTTAATCCTACAACTGTTTACACTTGCATAGTTCCCATTTCTGTATAGCTGTGTATCTCAGATTCTGTAAAGTTATTTATTTCATATTCTGTATAGTTTTTCATATTTATATCCTGTTCATAGCCTGTACATAGCTTGTACTCACTACAGCCTGTACATACTTATAGTTATACCATGTACATTATAACATACCATAATAGGCCCATTTCTGTAATATACTTACATATCTATATTATTGCTAATATATATTGTAATATATCTATATCACTAAAGCACTTCTGGATGGATGCAAACTGCATTTCGTTGCCCTGTACCTGTGCATGTGCAATGACAATAAAGTTGAATTCTAATTCTAATTCTAATAGTGTGATCGTTTTGGGCTTGCTTTGAGATATCAGAAAGTGGTTTTCCAAGCTGTTTGTGCAGCTGTATACTCAATTAGACCCAACCTTTAAGTGGGACAAGTTTTAAACAACCCTGTGTAAAGAAGCTCTTTCCTGAGGAAAAGTATGTTAGTTGTTTTAAAGTCATCCTGTTTATCACAAATAAATATTTACATTCATATGACTCTTGTGGAAAGCGCAGTGCAAAAATAGAACAGGAATACGAGGGAAAAAATGAAGACACAAACAGTGTGAAAGGGTTTTCTAAACAGAAACTCTTTAGGAAGTAAATAGGTAATTTTAGCCACCAAACCTTAAAGGTTGATTATTCCCATGCTCCATTCTGCATTCCATTGTCAAAACTAATAATAAGAAATATTAATAAGCCACATTTTGCACCATGTTATATATTATTTTATTATCAAAGACACACACACACACACACACACACACACACACACACACACACACACACACACACACACACACACACCATATTGCTATCCCAAATACTCACTAGCATTCACTGCTGAAAGTGGCCACAAATACAGCTCCTCCTCTTTGAACGACCAGTACCTAACTGTTCAAACTATGCTTTGAACTATTTTATAAGATTTAAGTCAGAAATCTGTGATTGATAACTAACAAGACAGGGTAAGATAATCAAAGCACTGACTGACACATGAACACATTTTTGGGTTTTGGTGTGTTGTTACACAGAACACAAATGCAGGATGCAACAATAAACAGCATTAGAAATAAAGATGCACGCATGCAGTTATGCACACATACTGCCATACACAACCTGAAAGAGCACACTTGAGAGACAACATGAGCACACAAACGCACAGACTGACGCTGTAAATTTATGCTCGCACACACTCGGAGTGTGAAGTTCTGGCTCCAGCAGGGTCCTCTGATCCTTTATGTGCTTTCTCTATTTTTAGCCAATCTCATTAAACTGGTGCTAATGATTCTTAGCCGTGTAAATGGTCTGATAAGCTAATTATTGGAGGAGAAAAACCTATTTCCATCCCACCCACTTGAAGGCCTCTCCGACTCATTGCGCCGTTAAAAGCCTGAGTGATTAACGGCAAACGGTCGGCATGTGCTGTGTGCTTTTATTGTAATGTACAGAAATGCAATGCTGGCATCCACTGAAAGGGGGAAAAAAACTATGAATCCTGTAAAGTTAAATATCTATTTTAAAGTGTTGGGAATTTACAGTACTGCATCTGGGGATGTGGTGTGGTTCATTGCTTGCTTCCTAATCAAAAACCTGTAGATTTTCCCTTTCCCAGTCAATAGCTCTGTGGTGGTGTTTTCTATTGTCTTTGTGAGTTTGCTTGTGCCGTGGCTTTTGCACGTTACATGATATTGTACTCTGCTTGTTCATTGTTGAGTACTACAAGCCAGATGTGACAGGAATGTGCACCCTTATGTTGCAAAACCTCCCTGCTCAGTGGTGATGACAACACAACTACAGTTACAACACAACAGTCTTAAAGGAGAGCTATGGTGAAATTTCCTTTTAACTTGTGTAGCTTATCGAGAGTTAGATAAAGAGATTAATGCCGGCTATATATGTGTGAGTTCAACATAAGGGCGGACAGAAGGAGGCACCAAATTACAGTTGACTTCATATACAATCACGATACCTACCTCGATTCCAAGACTCAAGTGGATGAATAAAAACTGAACTGGTAAAACAGTATAAAGTCATAACATTTACCTTCCTCTTTAAACATTTTTTAAAACATTATCTATGCCATGAGGAACTAAACCAGGCAAACATCTGTCCAACCTGGTACTAGCAAGGTGGGTCTATGATCCTGCAGTTCATAGACGTTTAGTTGTCGTTCCCATTATTTTTATTGCGTCTTTCTTCTTTCCTGTGAAAACTGAATCCGATTTTCACAGAAAGGCACGCTGCGGCTGAATGACTTTTACAGACATGTTTCAATGACCTCTGTTTGTTTCCTCTTATGGTGAGAAACTGAAGTCATTTCCAAGTAAACAAGTAAAAGATAAGTGTCCACAAGCAGATGTGCAATGACTATATGAAATCATACCAAAAATAATGCAATTTATCCCAGAGGGGATCTGAATACCAAATTCTGTGCCAACCTATTGAATAGATGTTGAAATACAGTTTCCATATCTGATTACAAGTCCGGTTGGAATTGTTAACATTCTCCCCAATTTCTTTTGATACTTTGGTGTTGGATAGACATGTATAAAAGCATCGGGTCATAGAGGAACTTGTGCCGTTCCACAGTTTATTTACATTCTAAATTGAAGTCATCAGTGTTGAATGAATACAGACAGCAAAATATCCACATACTCAAAGGGAGATGATGAATACAAATCACACTCATAAAAGTTACTGAACTGACAAAAAATAGAGATATGGATATAATGCATAGTGAGTTCTGTCAGCTGAGCATATTCACATACTGTGGACAGCATCGTAGTAACCGCAGCTCAGTGCTCAGTGGGCTGTGCTGCAGTGAAGGAGGTAACCAGAGGACATGTCCAGACATGTGATCTGGCCATGCTGCAGATCAAGGATCCAGAGGAATGTAAGTTGTATGCATGTGCTGAGGGGTGTGGTGATGTAGGCAGTCGTGGTTGTAGACGGTGTAGAGGTCGTCTATATGACTATGGTGGTGGTGGTGGGGGGTTATCATGTAGGTTTACAGAGGGACGCCTGGCGAGAGGATGATGATGTAGAGGAAAGGTTATGTTACACTGCTTTAAATCATGTTAGCATGTTTTGTGTTTGCACATGACATGAAGCAGTCACTACACACACACACACACACACACACACACACACACACACACACACACACACACACACACACACACAGAGAGAGAGCTCTGCACAACACTTGGGGGAGTAACTGTAGACACTCAAGGCCTGCAACTGTAATAAGGTCAGCAAATGACATGTGCGTAACTGAGAGCAGAGTTGGAAGAAGCTTTTCATTTACTTAAAACACCTATAAAACGACAATGTGAAGAATGGGAAGCATTTATAGGCACTATTTTTATGGTAACTAAGAGATTGTTGCTTTAAAACAACACAAGTAGATTTTAGCAGAGAATAGCTCCTGTTGATTTTGCTTCTTGTCACATTTAGGAATATAGTTCATGGTCAACATGAGCGTGCAAAACCGAAAAAAACCCAAACCTATACTTTGTTATACCTTTATCCTTTGAAAATACTTGTTGTTGAATCCTTTCAGGTCTTTGATTTTATATAAAGATCTCTATCTTTTATCTCTGGAATCTTTAAATAGATTTTTAACTTAAGGCCTTTTTTGCACATAAACTGCAGGCAGCTGAAGGAGAGTCGGGTTGGGATATTTTCTACTATTCTCCTTTCTCACATCTAGGACACGGTAGGGCTGCTCAGTTATGGCAACAATCATCACACACTTGTTGAATTTTTAATAAAAATTGTACTTTTTTTTCTTCAACTGAGACCTTGAAGTGTTTCCAAACACATCTCTTAGTTCTATGTTGTTTTTTGACTGTTAGCTACTGCAAAAGCATTGCTTGCATTTCATTTTTGACACCACTGCTAAAAGGAATGACACTAATTGTAATTGTAAAAGCATGATGCTAGCACAGCAGTACACAGACCACCTCAAGCTTGTGGATTAAAGTTGGGCTTCATGCATTGCAATATTTCTACTCACTCACACTTTAATTTGGATTCTTCTAGTTGTTTCCACTATCCACAGCTATCCAGTGTTTCCTACATTCCTTGAAACTGCTATTTCTTGAAAGCTTTCCTTTTCCTTTCATTTATGAGAATGACCTTAGTTTAACAGTGTCAACAACAGACTACACAACATCTTGTATTCAAAGTCAGCGTTACATAAAAACATAAAAAGAGTTGCTTCCTCTGAATGTTTCATAGATAAAATACTCAATAATACATGAAGGTAAGACTGAAAACACGTTTTTCATTCCAGACATGCTGATGCTTCAGAGACAAAAAGGCTTTTTTTCCTCATGGAAACTCACGCCTTCACAGATCTCTGGGCATAGCCCCGCCCACTGGGACGTGAAACAAGGTGGATCAGAACATAGACTGAGCAGAGCAATAGGTCTGTTGACTCTGCGACTTAGATGTTTGGTAAATCCAGGCTTTAGGCGTCAGCTACATAGGTGTGCCACACAACTGAAGTAGCCCACGGGCAGTATGGGCTTACTGACTGGCACTGCATGTGCCTACGTGCGGTGGATGTTATAGCCCCCCCCTGCCATAAGCCTGATTTCACTCTCTCAAGTTACAAGTGTTGCACGCTAAATGCTTAACCTCGAATTACTAGAATGCTTAATTTCAGTAATCCTCACTGGAATATGTCAGGAACAAACTAGCGCTGCACATTGCAATTGCTGCAAGGTTGATGATTCAAGGTGGGGTGAACAGTGTTAATACCGATAACAGCAATTTCGAAGGCGCATCCATCAATTTGCGAGTGGTTCTGCTATGATTAAATGGTCTAATAAGCTGCTTCTGCCTTTGAGTGTAGAAAACAAAGTCTGCCCCGCAGTCTTGCAGAGCAATTTGTTTAAACAGGGCAACGAAACCAGCATCCACCGTTCCCATTATTAGCAGCTGCAAGGTTTAACATTTACGATACAGCTGGACATTTAGATGCTTGTTACATCTCCCAGACTTGTGTTTGTCGGTCACCCTCTGCCCTGTCTGCACCTGCTGACTGTGTTTCCCTCCGTGACGCCACTGTCGCCGGTAATCATAACCTCTCGTGAACAAGCATAAACACACATTAGGCCTGCTGCAGCTCCAGCCTGCACTTATGAGATTGAGCCTGGACGCAGATTTGCCCCCGTACCATTTCCCCACCACCCCCGCCCCTCACTGTACAGTAATTAGAGAGATCAGCTCACCACAGCATGGCTGCACCAGGCTGGAAATGCCATTAAGCTAATGTCTGTAGCACCCCCAGGTGGATGTTAATAAAATCTTTAAAAAGCCCCGACATAGGGCACAATTTCTTTTTCGTCGTGTAGTTTATTTTCATGGGAATGTCTTTCTTTGGAAGCCGTTGAGGTTAAGTGGGCAGCACTTGGCTCGCCTCATGTGGAGCTCAGAGGTCAAGAGGTTGTTGGCCTTTGGCTTACATGTCAAGTCGCAGACGGCCAGTCTCACCTCTCAGTTCACAGCTTGTTGGTCCCAACTGATTTACAAGGTGTAAAATAGAACTGCGATGTTATATATAGAGGCGAAACACTTATAATGCAGATGTATCTTTAAAACATTAATAACATCCTCTGTACAAATATATATATTATCTATTTTTTTCTTGTTTCCCACAGACTATTCTGTTCGTACATCTAATGCCTCATTCTTTTGTCGTCTTATTCATCATTGCATATCCTGCCGGGGAAGCTAATTTGCAGCCCTTCACTAACTCAACAAACCTCCTAACAGCGCACTCAGGATTAAAGCTACCAGAGACCGTGTGTCCTTCTGTGAAAGCATAAATGTATACATGATACGAGCCTTACATGTATTCATGTTATGTTTTAAGTAAGCCTTCAAATCTGTTGTCCTGCTGTCCAGGGACAACTGAGAAATTCAGACTTAACACCTTGGAGACATCAAATTTGAAAGCATCACGAGATATCCACGATATCATGTTTACACAGCAGGTGCTTTTGAAGATAACTGAAAAGCTGTGACACTAATTTACCCCAAATAGTGCTCATAGGTGTGGTTAATTTTATGGGCGATTTACAAAAGTTTCAGTATACTTATCAGTAAATTGGGTGTCATAAACGTTGATAATTTTGCACCTTGAGAAAGAAACTCAGGGTCAGTCGCAAAACCGAGTTCCCACCTCTCAGTCTTGCCAGTGTGTTCTCTTTGTGGATACAGACAGTACTTTTCTTTTGTGCTCTAGCAATATGTATGTTAGTAAATCTGGATCCTAATGTATCAACTTTAAATACACACACACACAATACAGATATTGAAATGACTATAAAGTCCTCAGTTTGCCCTTCACATGGTCCTTTCCTATTAAATCTGAAATAGTTTCATCACACTGCCAGCTCTCTGTGATAAGTTTCCTTAGTTTTAAATGTACAAAGACATTTCAGGTACTTTCTGTTGATTAGGGCTGTGCGATATCGCAAGATTTGGTATCAGTCTGATACCAAGTACACACAGGGCCAGTACTTCCGATACCAAAGGCAGCTTATGTAGGGGACAACAGTGTGTCATCACTTATGATATGAATCATCATCAGTTTGCATTTTCATGACCACGTTATCGCTGTCATTTTTTACTTTATCTAATCATTACTCAACACAATAAAACACAACTTTTTTCAGCTTTTAGGAAACCAGGAATGTAAATGTGTCTGTCTCTGAAGCACTTTGGGCCAACCTTTGTTGTTTAAATGTCTTTAAAGCTATAAAAAATAAAGGCTTAACAGTTAAAAAATAAATGTCTGAACCTTTTTGTTTTATTTCCAAAAAACCCCTGTTATTTAAAACAATTCCCCGGGCTACATACTGAAGTTAGAGGGTAGAAACAAAGTATTGATCCCATCACAATAGTATCGATCCGATACAAGTGTTGGTGTCATATTTGGATCAATCTGCCCATCTCTACTGTTGATTAGCAACCATGTCTAATATATTATTGATTTCATCAATAGAAAACAATTGAAGAATTATGTAAAAGCTGTGGTTTAGCACATTGTTGAGGTTCTTGTATGTCTTGTATGTTTTCATTTCATGACATACATATATATATAAAAAAAACAAAAAACACCCAGCACGCCCCTGCGGGCAGTTTATCCTTCAAGCTCGGGTCCTCTAC
>NW_024582966.1:45984-61678 GCF_018398535.1 Haplochromis burtoni | reverse complement strand
GGGATGTGGCGTACAACACTAATAATTCCAGTTTATTTAAAATTTTGAGTCTTCTTAAAGCTCTGGTTCATGCATACTCATATATATCTTATAATTATATAAGAATAATAAATACCAAAACAAATAAACTATGTGAAGTTTGTGCAAAAACAAACCACAAATTGTAGATTATTAAAGATCGCATGGTGACTCTGTTTGCTTAACAGCCCACAGGTACTGTTTGATCTGCTGACCTCACTTCAGTCCACCCTGCCTTGCCGCCAGTGATTGAGAACGTGTGTGTGTGTGTGTGTGTATGTGTGTCTGTGTGTGCTTCTCCTTTGAACTTCGCCCTAATAGGAGGCTGCGCTGCACTTCTACCAAGCTTCAAACCCAGTTGTGTGGCCCCGGCTGCCTGACCTGAGGGCCTGAGTTTGTTTAGCTGCTGATCGAGTGCTTTTAAATGGAGATGTCTGCTACAGCGTGTTCCTTTGCAGAGAAGGGAGACGGTGGCAGCCCCCGTGGTGATGAATGGTCTTGTTCCCCCCTCCCCCTACCTACTTCACTTCACCCATTTGCAGCTGATCACCTGTTGTTTGGTCACAGGGAGGGGGGTCTGGGTTTTGAATTGTGTGTGTGTGTCTGTGTGTGTGTTCTAGGACACAGTAGATGTTATTGATTTACTCCTGAAGTGCTGGTGGTAGACAGCTATAGTAAACTCTGCAGTTGTTGTATGTGTGTGTGTTCTTGTACCTTTTTAGTTAGGGAGATAAATTTGCCATTCAAAGCTTAAGAAGAGAGGACTTTTTGTTCCCGAGCTCTTCTAATTCTTTTTTGGGTTAAGATGTGGTTAAAGATAGAGCTCAGTTTAATTACAAGTAATATCAGACTGTGTTAGAGACTAACCTAGGTTAGGTGATAACATGGGATATGAAAATACAATTCAAAAAGGTTAACATCATGAGTCTATCCTCTGTCACCTGTTTAAGGAACCGCAGAAGAAGATTTGCCAGTCACACCTCAAGAAAAGAAAAACATGATGTATACATGTTGTTTGTATTTCTTTATCTCTGATCCTGACTTACGTTAAGTCCAAGTTGTTAACCTTTGGACCTGACAAATGAAGCCAGTGTGGAAGTGTCAAAAACAGATCATGGAGCTGCAAACAAAAGTGAGTCAGTTTACACAGACGCTCAACTATAAAGTTGTTACAAATCGAGAGTTCACAGCAGACATCGGCATGTTACAGTCAGGTAGAAAAATTACCATTTTTCCACTTACACATTACAAGATATAATTTTTTTTAAACATACCCATTTCAACGTGAGGCTTCAAGTTAAGAGGATGGCTGCTTTGGCAGACAGATGGATCCTGACACAGTTGGTTGTAGCTGCAGCTGTCTGCCACCATTCATCTCCACTAATCTCAGGCATGGGATTGCACCTCTCCACCATGTTTTGAATTGTTTTTAATGCAGTTATCTGACTTCTATCAGAGTGTACATACATCCAAAGAAGTCTCTTGTTTATATCGGTGAAATCCTAATATTGTACTAGTACTGATGTTTATCATTGAATAGCAGACATCTGTGCCTGCGCAATGCACCCAAAGTCTTTGAATACAGTCTTGTTAACCAAGATTGCTGGCAGTAACTGGTCATTTAAGTGTTCCACTGTCCACAATCATAGACTTAAAGACTTTGATGAGCACTTTCTTGAAGTCTGTGAGGGTTTAGGGCTGTCCTGCTGTCACATCATCAGTTGCACAGGGGGTGTCATGTAGATGATTTTAGTCCTTTATGCGTGCTGTTGTTTAAGGCTGCATTTTAGATGGCCTTACCTAAGAGAGATGATGCAAATGCTTTTGAAAAAAGAATTAGTACCAAAGCTGAGCAAACAAGCATGAAGGGAACAACCAAACTGAAAGCTTTCCAAGTTTAACCTACACAAAATCAAAGGAAAGCTTTATTGCACAGCTATTTCATCTCTTGATCTTTATGCCTAGTTTTTGTGAATTTCACAATTATCACTCATAAACCACGGAAGGGAAAGATGTTCAGATCAAACACTTGGTAAGTGCCTAGTCCAGTGGAGCGTTTAAAAAAACCCAAACCCAAAAAGGGTAAAAAAAAAAAAAGTATTAATGCTTTAATGTCACAAAGTGCTGTCCAACTCTTTATGCTGCCCCCAAGTGGCTGAATAAAGCATTACACTCAGTCAATATTTACTATTTTAATTATTTTTTGAAAACAAAATCAGTTGCCATGCCATCAAAAAGGGTTTCATTTAAACCTAATCAACATAAGAAGAAACACCTACCAAATGCTAATAACATTAATAATGTATGCATGCCATCAAGATTCCCAACAACAGAATATCCATCCAGGGCATTCTTGCTTTGAGGCCACCAAACTGTCCAAATAAGAAAAAAAAATCATCTACTGTGTCCTAGTCATGTCATTATGAAGTTAAAACGAGGAGCTAAACAGCACAGAAGTGTAGGATTACCGTGAGTACAAGCATGGCGTTTGTTTTTAGTGGAGCAGGTGCTAGATTTGTCTCACTGTCTGTCACCACAGACACTGCTGCTTTATGAAGGGGTTGCGTGTGTCTCAAAATTCCCCGATCAGGGACAGGAAGATCACCGCTACGCTTTGTGGATCACAGGAGCAACATAGGTGACTCGTGTTTTAAGTTGGATTTTGTCTTTAAGCCTCATAAGACCCGCACTTCACAAACAGCTGTGACTCTGTGATCCTGAGGGCTTTGTTTGTGTTCATCCTCTGGACCTCCAGGAGTAAAGGGAGGCATTTCAGCCACTTCTTTGTTGCATGGGGGCTTCTCAAGAAATAAAATCTTATTTGTGGTGGAACAAATCTTCACAGGGCCGAGCCACAGATAACACTGACACACAATACCGTATCAACGCAGCCCTCCATTGTTCCAGCCGGAGTAAGGCGATTCTGCTTGTCATCGTTGGCAACAGAAGCTACCAGCTGCTTTTGTGCAGCCAACAAGTGTCATTATTCAGCTCCACGAATGCGGCAGTCAGCTGAGAAAGAAGAAGGCTGAGAAATGTCTACAGATTCAGTGAAGTGATGCTCTCTCATGGTGACTGAAGAGGCCCAAGAGGCAGGTTTCCTGCCAGCAGTTATGGTAGGCTACATATTATTGGATTGGAAAGTCTTCGGGATTTTCACCCTGTAATTCGAGTCTGCTGTTGCTTATATTGAATCAAATTAGACAAAGTATCACGCTGATGGCTTCTAACTAGTGACCTGCACAATTCAAGAGACTTTTGCTGTACCTTTCTGGGTTTGTTTCCTGGTAGTGAGACCTAGAGGTTCGAAGGATGTGCTAAATCCAAACAAGTATTTCATTCCGTGATATTTTATTAAGCTGCCACAAACCTAACAAACCGTTTTCATCTCATTAATATGACATCTGCAACAATAATGCAAACAAATACGTATCTGAGACACTTTTCAGCAGAAGCTAGTTTGAAAAAAGACTCATCAGTGAGCTTCTCAATCTACATGCTCTCTAAAACAAAAAGACTGCATCACCCCATCCTTTGATCCCAGAAATATTTACACTGAATATGACAGCAACAGCAACAAAGTACAATATTGATACCTTCTCAAAACTCCTGTCCTGACTATGTTGCATCCAGGGGGGTTATGACCCCCCCCCCAAATAATCAGACCCAACCAATATAACACCCCCAATAAAATGAGGAATTATCTTGCATAAATAGGCTGTTGAGTTTCTTTACTCATTTCAGTTATAGTGCAAAATAGTTGCATGTTTAATCATCTGGGAATTTACCCAGATTTATTTATTTGTTTAGACAGAGATCTTAATCCTTCTCTGCCATTTAGTAGGTGACGTCTCTAAGTCTGTGCTTTAGTGGCAAATGTAACCATTAAGCATCGCTTTTCACTATTATTTGTGCATTTTTTTGTAGATTGACTGTTTAAATAAAATTGTATTATTATTGTATATTGTACAACAAAAGAAACAAAAAACTAAAAAACGAAAACAATAATTCATTATCATCCCCCATTCTGCCACGTCCCAGCCAGGATGGAGATCAGGTGATTAAGGACGCCACTGCCTTCAATCAATCCTCTTATTCATAAGCACATTTAAGCAGTTAAGCAAGCAGTTTAAGCTGACTTTTGCTTTGTGATGCAGTGATTGTCTGATAGAAGTTGTACCACCAACATAGTATGCAAAGCACATGTTCAGCAACAGTAATCAGAATGAAGGATCTGAACTATGGTTGACTGTCTTTAAAACAGTCCTCATAATGTGACACTGCCAGCAGAATCCTGGACTGGTTACACCAGCCAGGCTGGGTCAGTGGATCACACTGCTGACACAAGATTGTGACATATTCTGACGCCTCAGCAGAACTGGCGCTTCATCACACCAAGCTCTATTTTCTTAGTCTTCAACTAATTTTGGTTAGTCTGGAGCCTTGCTCTTGGCTGACAGCAGTCCACCTGCCTCAAGGTTTTTCTGTTCAGCACATAGTTATCCTCAACTCTTACAAGCAATCGCCGCAGAACAATCAGTGGATATGAAAACAGACATGAAAACAGCTATGATTAAGGCTATTTTGTATGTGACATGTTTAAAACAGTGTCGGGTATGATGTGACGCCTCACCAGGGTCTCTTGTTTCTTGGTCTCTGTTGGGATTATCTTGTGATCTGCAGAGCAACGGTAGGCAGCTTTGTGCGGTACAGGAAGTGTGTAAAGATATCCCAATGCCTCCACATATCCTGGGGGCTGTAAACCACATAAAGGAGAGAAAACAAAACCACTAGTGCCGGAAATCCTACCATCACAGGCAGGTGGGGTGACAATAGCTGTCTTTGGGTCCTCCACCCATCCCTCCTTTGCAGTCTGTCATTTGTCCTTACTTTATGTCTTCTTCATCTCACCTAGCCCTATTTTCACCACCACATCTGACCATGAGAGTGCGATGAAACCTTTTTTCATCTTTGCTCTCCAATACTTGAATTAGCTCTCTTCATTTCAGTCATTTTCCCTTATCTTTCTTCCATTTTTTCATTTTCTTCCACGCTTCACTGCATTCCCAGCATGCGTTTTGCTCTCATTTGTACTCTTGCATTTTCACATCTGTGTTTGTCTGACTCCTCTTCTATTTCATTCAAGTTAACAGTGAATGTTAAGCATGCTTTAAAGGTGGCACAAATATGTTTAAAGTTCAAAGTTTGAAAGTATGCGTGGACAAAAATAGAGTAACAAATAACTTAAGGTGTTTATAGAAGTAGCTTAAAGGGAAATTTGGCTTCACAAGTCATGTGAAAAGATGTTTTTTTTTTATATTTAACACTATGCGTTCGTTAGTAAATCAAACTTATTCTAAATCAGCGGGCTTGTGCTCCCTGCCTGCAATGAAAGATGATTAAAGATAAAATGAGATACAGAATACTAGAATATGTTTAAATTAAGGTTAAAGTTTTTTAACCTGCAATGTAATGTTGTTCTGAGGATTTTGTGTAAATAATGACTAAAAGAAAATAATAATCAGTAGTAGTAATATTGGTTTTAAAGATGTTTTGCTCATATGCATGATCATAGGGAGTTCTAAGTGTGTTCATAAAGGATGAACACACCCAGATGTGGAAATATTGATAAATAATGAATTTGTGTATAAAACATTCATGCAATCAATTCATTGACAGTTTTATGAGTATGCACTGTTACAGGCCGACGTCCTTGGGAGATAAGACCAAAATGGAAATGTTTGTCCATAATCAGTGTTGGGAAGGTTACTTTTAAAGATTACAGACTACATGCCTCTAAATGTAGTTTGTAACATATTCCGTTAAGTTACTCAATATGACTAATGTATTCTTAGTACTTTGGATTACTTGATATGTTGTTATCCTTTTTATAACTACATGAATGTACTATTGATGTGTGATTTATTACTATTACTGAAGGTTACTCGCCACCGAGCTAACAATGTTAGCTGACGTTAGCCGAGGTTAGTTCATGGACTGCAGACTATTAGACTTGATGGATAGCATTAACAACCTGTTAGCTGCAAATAATCATGTGCAGTTCTGAAAGCAATACCAACTAGATTTTTAAATCTTAATATAAAATGAGTAACAGTAGGGTGGACATTAGGTAAAGCTGCACTTTTTGCAGTGATCTCATATAGAAAACTATTTCTGTATCAGTAATATGTTTTCTTTCTGTCTGCTTTCAGAACCGCACATGATTATTCGCAGCTAGCAGGTTGTAATGCAGCCTTCGGTAATCGTAATAAATCACACAGCAATAGTACCTCAAAAATACTGAAGTGAGACGTAACCCAGGTAGCTACCACAACTAAAACAATGTAGTTGCTGTATGCTTTTAAAAAAGAACTTACTTCCAGATGTTTCTTTTGACGCTAAAAGCAGCTGGGTTGCTGGTAAACAGAGTTTGCATTGCACTGTCAGATTTCCGGTCAGAGCCTCTTATTATGTGTTTTGTTTGGGTTTCCGGCAATGCCTGGAATGACCAAAATTAGAAAGGGGATGTATTCCGTTGCTCCCCAACACTGCCCAGCACAGCACCACGTTTGGCTAAATCCAAGCAGCAATATCAGCTTAAACACATTTTACCAGCTGTCAAGCACAGTGATGGATGGGTGATGGTTTGGGCTTGTTTTGCAGCTATAGGATCTGGGCATCACCCAGTCATTGAGTCAACCATGAACACTTCTGAATAATAAAGTATTCTAAAGTCAAACGTGAGGCTAATTGTCCAACAGCCAAAACTGAGTCATGCAGCTGAAGAATGACCTCAACCATACTAGTAAATATGCAAAAGAAAGGCTGAAAAAGAAAAGAAATATGCTGCAGTGACTCAGTCAAAGACCAGCACTCAACCTGATTGAAATGAGGTAAAGAAAAGTGGGTCAAAATTCCCCAAAGTATCATTCTGATAAGTTGAAGCGTTCGGCTTTGGTGATTGTGGTAGTCAAGGCACATCATTCACAAAATATTTGACCTCATGAAACCAATGAATTACCGCAGCCATCAGAATGTGAACGCTCAGATCAAGGAAAGAAGTGGGAGCAAAATGATGCTATACCACAATAGAGCCATCAATTCCAAGCACTCTGGATAAAGAATTCAGATTTTTTCTAAAACACGTGACTCACATGTAAGATGCCTCTCAGAATCACATTTTTTTCTTGCTTGTTGTTTTGATTCATTTCTGAGCATTTTCGGCAAAACACACACAGAACTGAAACAGTAAAACGAGCTAGCACGCGATAGCTTTCAGTCTAGTTTAAAATTCTCAACTCTTACACATTCTATTCTTCTCACATGTCTCTCTGACCTCTTTCCAAAATATTTTAATCTTTCTAAATATGCTGCTTTTGTGCTTGGAAACATCATATTTTAGTTTCAGTAACACCAAGAACAGATTGAGTAACTTGCCAGTGAGAGACTTTGACATGTAAACTCTTTGTCCTGGTTTCTGATCTCTGTCTGCCAGGTGTGCAGGTGCATTCTCAACCTGAGTTATGAGGTGTGTCAGAAACATGAAATATGCTCCTGTTTTTTCCTGCTTCTCTCTCCTTGTGCATCCTTTCTTTGTCTCTCCCATATTCCCATCCCCCATTTTCTCTCCCTCACCTTTTTCATTTTCACCTCATTTATTTCTGCTTATTTTCCATTTCTTCTTTTTCTCAATCACCCCATGCTCTCTCGTCTCTTTTCTTATTCTCTTTTAGATGTCTTTCGTGTCCCATCCACCTGCCATGTCAACCTTTTTCTCCTTTTATCGCCTCCATCTCCCCCTCTTTCTCATGTAGCCTGCTTACTCACATGTCACCTCGTCATTTCCAATCTTATCTCTCCTTCTATCCGTGTCTCATCCCTCCTCTTCTCCCTCTCTCTTCCTGCCTATCCGTTACAGTGTCTCTCTTGTTTTGGCTTCCTTTCCTTTCCTTTGTACAATCTGTCACCTCGGCTGTGCCATCAGCCAATAGCTCAGTTCTGCTGATCGACGGTGGGAAGAAAAGAGAGAGTTTATTTTGATTCCTCGTCTGTCTTGTGTATGGGGTGTGTAATTATCTCCTCAAAAAATGGAGGTTTGTGGAAGGAAACAGCCTCTGCAGTTAGAAGTGACAGCAGAGAATATGTGCGTGTTTCAGTTCAGGCATAATGTATAATCATCTTTTAGGGTTGTGCTTAAACAAATTTCTCACACTTAGATTTATCTTGTGGCGTCCTTGTACCACAACACAGGCCTTTTTTATACTTGTGAAAACAATGTCCATCCACAGCTTGGTTTGTGTGAAGGCTTTTGTCAAATATATGGTCCATGGGTCAGAATTTGCCCACTAAAGGGTCCAATCTGGCCCATAAGATGGTTGTGTTGTTAACATGAGAGCACTGTTATGGTTGTTATTCAAAACCAATAATGTAATGTATTACACATTACCGAGTAGTTTCTGAAACTTAATGCAGTAGGTTACTTAATTACTCACCAGAGAAAGTAATTCATTCCACTACTGGTTACATTATTCAGTTCCTCCAGAATTCTGAGAAGTGATTGGTTTTGTGGTTGTATGTTCTAAAGATTTGTGAGAGATTTTGTGTTTTTAATTCTTAGTAAGTCCCATCTAAATTGTCAAAATAGATGAAAAGGAGGGAAAAAAGTAGACAGCTTGCATATGATCTGCATTTTCTTTTCTTATGTATTAAAATTTCTGATATGGACATAAACTCACACCAACAGTGCCCACATTCCTCTATATAACATTCTTCAAGTGTTTGAAATAGCACTTCATTAGAAACCTTACAAGTAATACCACTGACTGTTATGTTTTATGCTTAAAAATTTCAGTGCATTGCACTGTGCTTTAAAACCTTCCAGATTGTCTGCCGAATGAGACAGGTACCTTGTTTTTTGCCCCCTGCTAAGAATAATATCTTACTCAATTACATCATGAATGCATTAAGCTCAGCAAAGGGTTTGCAGAAGGCTCTCCCAATTCAAATTCAATGATGTGCCATGCAGGTTATATGAACTGACTGTAGAAACAAGTACCCCACCCCACTTTTCAGTTATTTACAGTGGGGCAAAAAAGTATTTAGTCAGCCACCGATTGTGCAAGTTCCCCCACTTAAAATGATGACAGAGGTCAGTAATTTGCACCAGAGGTACACTTCAACTGTGAGAGACAGAATGTGAAAAAAAAATCCATGAATCACATGGTAGGATTTGTAAAGAATTTATTCGTAAATTAGGGTGGAAAATAAGTATTTGGTCACCTCAAACAAGGAAAATCTCTGGCTCTCACAGACCTGTAACGTCTTCTGTAAGAAGCTTTTCTGTCCCCCACTCGTTACCTGTATGAATGGCACCTGTTTGAACTCATCATCTGTATAAAAGACACCTGTCCACAGCCTCAAACAGTCAGACTCCAAACTCCGCCATGGCCAAGACCAAAGAGCTTTCGAAGGACACCAGGAAAAGTATTGTAGACCTGCACCAGACTGGGAAGAGTGAATCTACAATAGGCAAGCAGCTTGGTGTGAAAAAATCAACTG
This sequence comes from Haplochromis burtoni, assembly GCF_018398535.1. Lineage (NCBI taxonomy): Eukaryota > Metazoa > Chordata > Actinopteri > Cichliformes > Cichlidae > Haplochromis > Haplochromis burtoni. The sequence continues at coordinate 52,102 of NW_024582966.1, read as the reverse complement.
TGGGAGCAATCATCAGAAAATGGAAGACATACAAGACCACTGATAATCTCCCTCGATCTGGGGCTCCACGCAAGATCTCATCCCGTGGGGTCAAAATGATCATGAGAACGGTGAGCAAAGATCCCAGAACCACACGGGGGGACCTGGTGAATGACCTGCAGAGAGCTGGGACCAAAGTAACAAAGGTCACCATCAGTAACACACTACAACGGCAGGGAATCAAATCCCGCAGTGCCAGACGTGTTCCGCTGCTGAAGCCAGTGCATGTCCAGGCCCGTCTGAAGTTTGCCAGAGAGCACATGGATGATACAGCAGAGGATTGGGAGAATGTCATGTGGTCAGATGAAACCAAAGTAGAACTTTTTGGTATAAACTCAACTCGTCGTGTTTGGAGGAAGAAGAATACTGAGTTGCATCCCAAGAACACCATACCTACTGTGAAGCATGGGGGTGGAAACATCATGCTATGGGGCTGTTTTTCTGCCAAGGGGACAGGACGACTGATCCGTGTTAAGGACAGAATGAATGGGGCCATGTATCGTGAGATTTTGAGCCAAAACCTCCTTCCATCAGTGAGAACTTTGAAGATGAAACGAGGCTGGGTCTTCCAACATGACAATGATCCAAAACACACCGCCCGGGCAACAAAGGAGTGGCTCCGTAAGAAGCATTTGAAAGTCCTGGAGTGGCCTAGCCAGTCTCCAGACCTCAACCCCATAGAAAATCTGTGGCGGGAGTTGAAAGTCCGTGTTGCTCGGCGACAGCCCCAAAACATCACTGCTCTCGAGAAGATCTGCATGGAGGAATGGGCCAAAATACCAGCTACTGTGTGTGCAAACCTGGTAAAGACCTATAGTAAACGTTTGACCTCTGTTATTGCCAACAAAGGTTATGTTACAAAGTATTGAGTTGTATTTTTGTTATTGACCAAATACTTATTTTCCACCCTGATTTACGAATAAATTCTTTACAAATCCTACCATGTGGATTCATGGATTTTTTTTTCACATTCTGTCTCTCACAGTTGAAGTGTACCTCTGGTGCAAATTACTGACCTCTGTCATCATTTTAGGTGGGGGAACTTGCACAATCGGCGGCTGACTAAATACTTTTTTGCCCCAGTGTATTTGTAAAAAATGTTTGGAATCATGTATGATTTTCGTTCCACTTCTCACATGTACACCACTTTGTATTGGTCTTTCACGAGGAATTTCAATGATATTGATTCATGTTTGTGGCTGTAATGTGACAAAATGTGGAAAAGTTCAAGGGGACCAAACACTTTTGCAAGCCACTGTATGTATGTATTGGGAAGGTTACTTTTAAAATATATTCCACTACAGATTACAGAATACATGGCACAAAATGTAGTTTGTAACGTATTCCGTTAAGTTACTCAATGAGAGTAACGTATTCTGAATACTTTGGATTACTTAATATATTATCATGCTTTTTACAAGTACGTGAATGTACTATTGCTGTGTGATTTATTACTATTACTGAAGGTTACTCGCCACTGAGCTAACATTGTTAGCTGCCGTTAGCCGAGGTTAGTTCATGGACTGCTTTCAGAACTGCACATGATTATTTGCAGCTAACAGGTTGTTAATGCTATCCATCAAGTCTAACTGTCTGCAGTCGGTACACAGCAATAGTGCATCGAAGATACTGAAGTGGGTAGTTGCAGTAGGCTAATGTTAGTTTTTAAATACTTACTTCCAGATGTTTCTTTAAGTTGGAGGTGGAGTCTTTTGATGCTGAGAGCAGCTTGGTTGTATATAGAGTTTGCATTCAACGGTCAGATTTTGCCCATCCCTTTCTTCTTTAAATGTGAAGTGGTGTTGGAATTTCCAAGTAAGAAATGCATTCCTGCTCGCGCGCTGCTGGTTCTGTTGTGCTGGCTCCGGGTCCATTGTGTAACTGACGCCACCAACATGAATATGGAACGCCAGGACTGCCATAATGAATTAATTAAATACACCATTAAATAATTAATTAAATGTGGCAATAATTAATTAAAATTGGAATTAATTAATTAAATAAATAGTTATGACACATGTAATTAATTAATTATTGACACATTTAATTAATTATTTATGTATTTCACATTTTAATTAATTATTGACACATTTAATTAATTAATTATTGACACATTTAATTAATTATTTATGTATTTCACATTTTAATTAATTATTGACACATTTAATTAATTATTTAATGATATATTTATTTATTTCATTTTGGCAGTCCTGGCGCCTGGCTCTCATCATGAAATAATTTTATCTGTCAGCCTCACCCATCAAACTCAGGGGGCGGGGTTAACGCTGCCCATGCAGCTTCTCTAACATTTGATTGGTTGCCGTGCAAAGTAAGTCAAAACAGGTCGATCCTAGATAATCGATTGCTTGTGTAGACTTGGGGCAGCCAGGTATCCCAGAATGCAGATCAAATCACAGGCAGCAATGGTGGTGGTGTAGTTTTAAAATACCCCGTTTTTCTGTCACCAGCTACACTTTTAACAGTGTTTTAGCCGCGAATGTCGCGACGTATGTCTGGTCAGGTTGTCAACATAGAACATGTTTGCAAAAGTGCTCAGATGTTTTCAGAGATTTCACTAGCTCTGCTAACAATTAGCATGCAGAGTGCACCCAGGGGGTTACGTTAACCGGTTTGTTTACATATTCCACTCTCCGTGTTCCACATGTTGCATTCGCAGATTCTCATTTTCACCGAACGATCGTCTCTTTCCGCCCTTGTCCTGGCTTCGTAACGTGCCCAGTGTCGAATCTTGTCTCGGCCCTATTACTATGTAGTGGTCGAGCTGATTTACTTACATGATAACGAGCTTGACATTTTTCTCACGAAACCAGCGGCATCGAGCTCAATCCAGAGCATTATGACCTATGCTGCATGCTTCTTCATCGCTTGCATGGGCAGCTCTCTAACCCCTCCTCTGCTGATGCATATGATCGATGAGGCTGTACATATAAATCACTCATTGTCTGAGCTACCACTTCTAAGGACCATAGCCTACGCGAAACGCAAAAGTAGCAATAGTATAGCACAAATAATGATAATTAATGTGAATTAGTCCTACAGTGTAATTTTACACATGAGCGACAGATCACGAAGTTGTTCTCATGAAATTTTAAGTAGTGACAATATTGTCAGCGAAACATTTTTTCACAAGACTAGCCATGTAATATAGATTTTCCAACGAGCTCGCAAGTGACTAGGAGCTTGTTAAATACCTTCATCCAGAAGTGAGCTTCCTATTAGGGAATAACAGACTTCAGTCACTTGCTATACGTCTAAGTACCGAGCTATCATGTGAGCTTTGAATGCACCTCTGGTTAATTAGCTCTCCGACTGTTTGTTATAATGCTACTGTCATTCACTCAGGTTTGTCTTGGGTCACGTTTACTTCGCTGTTTTATTTACAACTGAGCAAATCGGTTTGGCTGAGGTAAGTACGTTTCATACTGCATAGTTTCACAGACGTTTAATGGTTCACTGGCACATGTGTTAGACTGAACTATCATCTAAATATCATCTGTTTTTTAATAGTTATTCAACTGTATTCTAAGCACCAGCTGTCTGTTAGAATGTGATTTTTTTCTCTCTCTGTTGGCAGAGGTATAAAAATGCGCAGGAAAATCTGACGTGCATGGCAAACTTCACCGACGATATTTAGGGAGGAATAAACACACATCAAACATAAATGAACCATTTGCCTGTCTCCATAATTGAGAGCATTTTCTCTTCTTATGTCAACACTCTCTCTCTCTCTCTTTTTTTTTTTATTTTTTTTTTTGTTTTTGTCATGTTTGCCTGTCAAAGGCTTTGTTACAAACTATGAAACACATCGTGCAGACTTCTGGATGTTAGAAGAAAACTAATACTGCTCATGAAGGAGACTAAAGGCAGGAAGGTGTCCTTTAAAACTAAACATGTTAATAGGACCTCCCTATTTATATCATAGTTTATGATATAGCACGTGTATTTCAGTAATAGCCTGCTGAGGCCACTATACGTGCTGGCCTCATATCAAATGTGAAGGCAGACTGAGTCTATGTTTGACGTTTTTTATATCTAATCTTCCTTTTCAAACATTTAAACAGCAGCGAGTCTGCAGCTGAGGGAATACAAACTCAAATTGTCGGAACAGGTTTGCTCGTTTCTTGGATTCATTTGGTGATTTATTAAATGTATAACTGTTATTCTAATCTGCTGCTGAGTCTCTTACACTTTTCTTTATGCTGTATATTTTCACGTCTCTGGAATAGTTGGAAGTTAGATAGTCAGCTGGGAAACTCTGTGTTAACTCATGGAGCTGAGGATATCGTGGATATGCTGACCTCGCTGCGTGGTGTACAGAGCGAGGTCAGCATGATTAATATTCACAATAAAAATATTAGCCGAACATCATGAAGTCTGTATGTGTTTCATAGTGTCGAACAACCTTTGTACAGTTAAAGCCAGCAGTTACTACATGACGGAAACACCAACGTTATCTCTTTTATGCGTTTATACACAGGTCACGCTGATTACTGAACAAAAACCCAAAGATCAGATGTTAAACAGATTTATTTGCTCTCTCTCCTCCTTAAACATGTTTTTAATGTTAGTTATAATTCAGAATTGGCGACTGAAACACGTAGGACACATAAGAACATCAGGAAATAAAACACCGATAAATATAACCTCAGTAAAAGAAGTCAGCGGGGGTTACTACAGCTGTGTACCGGGGCCTGCGCTTTGTCGGTGGGATTGCTTGCGAGGCGAGCGGGTCTATCCCACGCTTTGCCGTGAGACTGGGCAGACATCTCCGAAATCATCGAAGCACTTTTGCAAAGAGGCTGTATCTTGACAAACCGACCAGACACATGAAGATTAAACCACTACATTCTCGGCTAAAAAAATATTAAAACGGTATTTGGTAACACACAAACAGGGTTTTTCAAAGCTCAGTTCTGTTAGCTTCCACATGCCGGTTGTTGTGTGCTAGAAACAATGGCCACCAGGCCAAAGCAATGGTTTTGACTCGATCAGCGTTAACCCCGCCCCCTGAGTTTGATGGGTGAGGCTGACAGATAAAATTATTTCATGATGAGAGCCAGGCGCCAGGACTGCCAAAATGAAATAAATAAATATATCATTAAATAATTAATTAAATGTGTCAATAATTAATTAAAATGTGAAATACATAAATAATTAATTAAATGTGTCAATAATTAATTAATTACATGTGTCATAACTATTTATTTAATTAATTAATTCCAATTTTAATTAATTATTGCCACATTTAATTAATTATTTAATGGTGTATTTAATTAATTCATTATGGCAGTCCTGGCGTTCCATAGCAGCACATTAGAGCCTCTTATTGCGTGTTTTGTTTGGGTCTCCGGTAGGGATGGGTATCGAAAACCGGTTCTTGTTGAGAACCGGTTCCCACTGTTTCAATTCCTTGGAATTGTTTGCCATTTTTGCAAACGATTCCCTTATCGATTCCAGTCGCCCCGAATGACGTCACCACGTTGCGGAGCGTCATTTACCTGGCAGGAAACATGGCGGCTCAAACGCTCAAAAGTTTGGTTATACTTTACGAGAACGGATGACAACAGGGCAACTTGCAATACTTGCAAAGTAGATATTTCATTTAAGGGAGGAAACACTACGAATATGCAAAAGCATTTGCTCACAAAACACGCGATGACCTTAAATGAATGTCGTGTTTTTAATTCCGCTCCGGACTCGTGAATCTCAACCCAGCAGCAGCGGTAACGTTTGCACGTCCTCTCCCGTTAATGCGGCAGGTAAATAATCAACTAACAGTGCATATTATGTTAGCGCGATCTGCCTTATTACAAAACCTGCCATTACTGTGCATTTAGGTGACCATGATGAGAGAGACAGACAGAGTCTGGCTGGCTCAGATGCTGGCAGTTCTCGCTGCAGTCTACCGGTAGCGTCTCCTTTCAGGCCAGGATAGACGAATGTCACCGAGCAGTGACTAAGTTTGTGGTAAAAGGCTTGCCATTTGCCACAGCAGATGCCCCCGATTTTCGGTAAGTGAATGTGTTTAATTGTAGGCAGGGACATTACTGGATATTCT
>NW_024582966.1:0-12252 GCF_018398535.1 Haplochromis burtoni | reverse complement strand
TCTGCTCTACCTAATCACATGAGCCAAGGTGTGAAAATGGGTGTAGGTCACAATCAGCCAAGGTGTTTCTTTCCAAGCTCCTTAGTCTATACTCTTAACAGAGAAATGGAACCACCTCTGTGCTAGAGTGTAAGAATGGTCATACTCAGCATTTCTCTTCCTCCAAACACAGTAGGCCGAGTTGATGCCAAAGAGCTCGATTTTGGTTTCATAATGACAAGAGCACTTTCTCGCAGAGCTTCTCTGAATCATTTAGATGTTCACTGAAACTGGCGTATGTCCATTATTGAACAGAGGGATCTTATGAATGCTGCAAGATTTTGATCCATTTGATCACTCTCACCCCATGAGGCAAGCTCATGCATGGAGGTCCAGGCTGAGGCTTTTCAAGAGCACCAAGAGCCATCACCTTCTTTCCAAGCTTCTTGCTGATGATAGCGCAGGTCTAATGCTTATTTCACTGAATATCATGCAAATGAATTTCTAACTTTTATGCAATCTGCCTTTTCTTGATTTTTGGTTGACATTCTGCCTCTCCGCTATGAAACTGCCATAAAAATTAGGGACTGTTAACTTCTTTAGACGTGAGCAAACGTCTAAAGAAAGTTTAGTAGGGGATCAAATAATGATGTCCTCCACTGCACAAGGGTTTGCGTTCAGACATTATAGTATAATTAGATGAAATGGAAATTAGGAGGAGGTGCAAAAGAAGTGTAATGTTAATGCCACAGAGGAATAAAAACTTTTATATCTCAAGGTCTGAGCTATAAATCTGCCTTCAAAGGATACTCTTTTTTTTACAGGATCTAAATGGGTTTACTAGTCATGGTGAGTATTATTCAGTCTGTGAAAATGCACATGAAAACAGCCCTGTTGATGTCATGGGGGACATTATTAGGAGTATTCCTGCCTTGGATTTGGTCATTTTAACAGGATCACCATGTCACAAATTGGAAGGGTGAGGGGATAGACGTTTTCCAGGCAGAGAACAGTCCATGGGAAGTTTAGGATCCAGTGTTCTTGTAATTTGAGGGTATTTGGTGAAACTATTCTTTCTATTGACCTATGTTTGGCCTGTTATTACCATGTAAATAGTCATTTTGTACAATTTCAGCCACAGCCAAATAATATTCAAGTATGTGGGGCTTTATTTAAAATTAAAATTTTTGATGAATTTTGTTTAAAATAACAGGAAGGACATAATTTCAAATACTCATAACATCCTGTCTAAATGTCTTTAGCTTATTCATGCATTAGCAAGACCAGAACCGCCAAGGCATGGACATCTGAAGGAGCTGAAAGTTGGAGCTGCCACTTACTAGACTTTTTCTTCCCCAACATACTTCCAGTGACCTGTTGATTTATAGTTTGCTTATCCTCGTGCCACTCTTGGTTCTGCTGACCTTGAGACGAAACCCACAAGCCTTGCCATTTTAAAGATGCGCTGAGCCACTCATCTGACCATAATGTTTCAACCCTTATAAAATTGGATCTATTTCTTTTACTTCCAAGAAGTTGACCACAAAAAAATAGACTCTTCACATACCATCCAAAATGTCTGAGAAATGAGGTGATACAGAATATATAGCACGTATACGACAGAGGTAAGAGTTAAAGTGCATGTTAAGTTCCAGTTTCGTGAAGAACTTGAGAATTTAACACCCTAAACATCTTTTTGTTCGGCAACAATATTTTTAAGCAATATTCAAGTCTTTCTGTTTCACATTTTCCTCATTAGATCAAAGCTCCAAATCAAAAACTTCATGTCATTTATCTTTTCTTCCCCCTCACAGCTTAAAGTCAACACTGATAAATGTCTCCCTGCTTTGATATGCAGACGGGTGTCACAGTCGCTGACGGGATGACTAAATGTGTTTGAAATGTAACACACCACACACTCCACAAGCACTCCATTTTACTGTTTTAATTGCTTTTTAAACACAAATAACTTCACCACATCTAGCGTCTTTAAAAGCCGACACTCATTCTACTTAGATTTATTGATTGAAGCGCTCACTTTAGAAATGACTGCAATTTTCCCCCCCGAATGCAGTAATTACACTCATGTGGTTATAATTCAATGTCCAAAAAAACCCTCCAGAGGTTTTCTTTTTTTTTTTTTTATCTGCCTGCCAAGATATGATGTAGTCAGAGAGAGTCAGACAGGGACGAGGGGCGAGAGACGAGACACAAGACAATGTGGAGACGCTCGGCTCTCGCAGCGGCACCAGGCATGTCAAATCTGTTTTTTCCATCCACCACTGCTGTTAATAAAACTTAAATGTCTAAGTTTTTTTTTATTGACTTTGGTGTAAATCAGACCTCTCCAGCATCAGTCAGCTTCCACTATTTGGCAGCTGTGTGGTTTTAGAGCCTTAAGAGAGTCGTGCCTTTGAAATTCAAGGACGAACTGAGTTTTTACGGGTAAGGTTTTGTTGACACACAGATTCTCAAAATAGAAATACGCAAAAGTTGTTTTTCTGCTAAGAATGCCAGTTAAATAAGTGTCTCCAAATGTCCTAGTAAACCTTCAGTGACAAAGTATCCCAGTAGCCTGTATAAAGCTATTAGCTTTAGTGATATAATTATTCTTTTACATGAATATAATGAGTAAACAACTTCAGATTTTGGCTTCCTGGTTCTGCTGGATGAGATGACTTTTACATTTTTGACATTTCTAAGGAATTTGCTACCCTGACATCATGACTTGAGACTTCCTTTTTCCTCTTAGTGCCTGCTAGGCATAAGAAGTAAGCTTCAACAAAATATTTTTGCCATTACTCATGAATTGTACCTGAAGGTAACAACCTTCAGGTTCAAGTTCCGGTTACTTTAGTTCTGCCCAAAGGTACAGGCACAAATAAAGTCTGGTCTGCAGGCCTTTGTCATCTATCCTCACATGCACACTCAGTGTAAACATAACAGACACCAGGTAAGCATAGAGCAAAAGACTGAAAACAAAAAACTAATGATAATTTAGAGCATTGTGTTACAAAGTAACAAAGCTGTCATTTCAGTGATGGCTGCTGGAACAAAGCTGCTTAAAGCCATTTGCTCTACACTTTAGGACCAGAAACCTTCTTCAGAAGGAAGAAAACAAAACTTACTATGCAAAGAGCACAAGTCCTCAAGAAAAATCGAACCCACCAACCACTCTAAATGTCTGGTGTACAGGGATGCTAGGTTCAGCTGTAGTTCAGTCTGCCTGTTTGACCGTATAATAATTTGACTGAGTGAGTTTCTGTTCTCTATAGCTAAGTATCCAAACCACGACACCAAGGAAAAGAACCAAACAGGTGAGAGTTGCTGGTGCCCCTTTCTTATATGCTTCTTCTTTAGCTTTAAAATTCAGCCTTGAATCATTAAAACACCATCCTTCCATGAAATAGGTACATGCTGTGCCTGGAAAGACTTATTAATAAGGTAATAAGGCTCAAGAGTTTTGCTGAGCACAATATTTGAGTAGACGACCACATGTAGACGAAGTCCATGTGACTTGTTTAGTCGCATGGACAAGGCCTTTTTCACGTCCCCCTACAGGATGCTAAAGTGCTGGCTTTTTTTGAGATTACTTTGAGGTTACGGACAAGACAACACAGACATCTTACTAACAATTCTTGAAGTCTCTGGCTGTCCTTTGCCTTTCTCGACATCTTGAACTGATCATGCTGATGACCTCCTTTGCTTTGTTTGGAAAATCAGCGATTGCTGCCTGCTCCACTCTGTGTACCAACATTTGGTTTGCTTTGTGAGCACATTCATCGACATTAATGCATCTCACAGCTTCTTACTCCCAAGTTTAACCATCACAGCTACATCCCAAACTCAAACCGTTAAACCAAGTCTTAACCCTCAAACAGAACCTTATAGGAGTATAAAAACCATAGGGCCTTTTATCATTTGTGATATATCATCACTCAGATGGCCTAAAATTCAAACTGGCTGTCACAAAGAAAGCTTGACATGTTTTCATTTTATTTATTATCTTCAGTTTCCTGTGACAAATGACTAGAGTCACTCACTCGTGCTTTTTGGATGAGCAGTTGTTGAGAGAGCTGCAAACCACAGTCTGCCTGCTCTGCAGAGGCATGCTTTGAACAGGAACAGTCACAGACACGTACACTTACCAACCGCTTTATTAGATACACTTTATTTACTGCAGGGTTGGACCTATTTTGTCTTCACAACTGCTTTATTAGTAGTATAGATTCTGAAAACATTCCTCAGAGATTTTGGTCCATATTGACACGATATTATCACACAGTTGCTGCAGATTTCTTGGCTGTACGTCCATGAAGCCATTCATCTATACCACAAAATCCCAAAGGTGCTCTAGAGGACTGATATTTTGTGACTGTGGAGGCCATAGGCTGAGGTAGGCTGTGGTGTTTAAACATTGCTGTCAGTTGGTACTATATGTTCAAAAAAATATCCCCAACACCATTACACCACCTGTAGTGTTGATACAAGAAATGTGGGGATCATCAATGTAAGTATAACTACTGAACCTCTAAGAGACAAACAAACATAGACAGAGATGGAACCAGGACAACTGCGCCTTCCGTAGCTCCCAAAAGTAACCAAGACCCGAGGCCACACATCTCAGTGATATCCACGTGCCCATCCCAGCAGGAGAAGAAGGGAGGCCACAGGTGGGGTGCCAACGGCCAACAGTGAGAGTCCCAGAGGACCAGAGGCAACAGGCAACCCTGCTAGAGGCCAGCCACTGGAACGAGCTGAGAGCAGGGTCCGAAGGCCTCAGGTGCCCAGGACCACCAGGCACCCAGCAGATAGCTGTCACGGATGACTATACACAACTAACAAGCTCTGTTGGACCTGCTGTGATCCCTCGGCTGTTAAAACTCACAGACATCTCTGCTTCGTATTCACGACAGAGCTAGAGCTGGAGCCCCGCCCAGCTGACTGTCATCACTGTGGGGCAGGGGCCATAATGATGCCTGCGACTCACCCACTCATTATAGCAAGGTCACCGAGGCATGTATGTAACACTCAGCGGGGCACAACAGTCCCGGACCACATAATGGATTAATCACTGTAAAACAAATAGTGACTTCGCCACAACCCCCATCACGCTCCTCGTCTGCATGATTTAGGAGACTGCGGTGTGCAGTGGAGGCAAACTGCAACTGCTGCCCTCGTTTTTACCATGGCATTAAATTTGAAAAGGATACATGGTCTCCGAACAGCGAAAACTGCATTGATTCTTGCTTTTTTGCTCAAAAACTATTTTTCTGCTGATTTTCTGTGCTTAACTCTGCAGGCAGTGTGAGCCAACTAAACCGATCATTTCAGCACTGTTGCATTGTGAAAGTACTTTTGACTGCTTGAATCAGTAAATGTAGCATCAAATGCTAGTGCACTAAATACTGTTACATAAAGCAGGGCTTATTATTAACCTGCTTATTGTATAGACTCCTTAGTAACTTTTCTCAACCTCAACTTTAGACTTGAACTTTAGAATATAAAGGATTTATGCTAACTGATCCGTGCCACTTAGTACCTGCATCTCATACTAGATATGCCTCGATAGATGTAACAGATATATGCAGTAGCTGGAATTTGTGTTAATGTAATTCATCAATGGAAAGAAGGACACTGACACATCCTGACATGCCAAGATTCCACTGTGTGGGCTTAGAAAACAATGGCAGGTATTATATAAAGCTTTTAGAGGATTTATATGCCAAATCATAACTGCATTCCATACACATAAAAAAACAATCACATTTTCACACGTAGCACCCACCTACTTGTTTATCCAGTGTTTTGATATTTAAAAAGAAAAAGAAAAAACCTTGATCCCGTATGATGTTTCTTCAAGTATTGTATTACAACTTAGAGTTAGAGTTTAAAATGAAGTGACCTCCGGCAGTCATGTCAATAGCTGCATGTAAAATGTGGTATCATCGGCCAGCCAGCTATCCACAAGGGACACCAGGGCACAAAAACATGTCAGTTATGGTCAATAACCTGTGATGTACCACTTGTCCAAGAAGCAGTAAATTAGCAAGTTTGTCTCCAAGTTGCATAGTTTAAGGGTGCAGATTGCTAACCAAGCTCGCTGGCCCATGTGATAACTTATTATGCCACTCTCTTGTACTTATGTAGTAACTGAATATTACATATATACGTGAGGGGAATATATATGTGAATCTATGCTTTCATTTTTGGGGTTTTTTGCATTTTGGGGTGAAGAACAGACAGAGCTCCTGAATGTGCTTCTGAATGAGCTCTACGCCATTACATACAGCAACATTAACCTTAACAGTACCCTAACCCTATATTTTGCAGAAAGGCAAAAATAACTTTTCTGGAAGAAATGTGAATAGTCTTTGATGCGTAAAGTGAGAATGATTCCTGACTACCAAGGCTTTGGAGCACTATTTAACAGAAACAAAAATTGCACATGCTCAATGGCTAGGGTAAGAGCTATGGTTATGGTTGGAGTTTTCACCAATGACAACCTAGACTGGACATAAGTGGGACATATTTTTGGTGTCATTTATATTAAAGAGAACTCAAGCACAAGTCACAAGACCAGGTAGACATGTTGAAACAGTGTGTAAGCAGAATGCATATGAAGCCAAAACCAAGCCTCAGGGCAATAAAAATCCAAGATCACTATTGTTTCTACAACAACATTACTTTTACGCTTACTAAAAACAGTTTTACAGCAGAGGCTGGTGTAATTAACCTATATTGTGTCAGCTGAAGTAGTGTATTTGTCCACCCAGAGCAATTGTTGGTCACTGTTTCACCATGCAAAGTATTTTCCTAACCCTTGACCATCCAACTAGTTTCCAAACAGTTGTGGCTCTGACAGTGAAAACACACTGTGTATGTATCCATTTTCTATTCAGGCTGGTTGTAGCAGTGTACTCTGGCACTCTGCATGGTAGTTCTGTAATGTGTTATTATGGCTCTTGGGAAGCACTTGGAAGAGCCCATGACACCAACAAATAACACAGTGAAGAAGAGGGAATGTTTTTCTTGTCTTTGGCTACATTTGAACACCTCCAGTCCCCTTTTTCACCCCATCCCCCATTGAGTAACCCTATACAGTGTCATATGCATGTCCCTCTGTGTAATTGAAGTGGTTGAAAGAGGAGCAGCGAGAGGAAGGCAATAAGAATAAGAAGGGTGGTTACATTTGAACCAGCTGGCAAGGTCCTATTGAAAATATACAGGCCTGGACATAACCCCCACATTTCCATGCCTCTCTTATGCCATGGCAACAAAACATGAAAATGTGAAAACAATGTGAGTGTGAGTAGTTTCCACTGCCGACATGAACCGTGCAATTAGCTGTTTCAAGGTTTGAGGAAGGGCTTCTTATTAGGATTGAGAGGGCTGAATTGCGAGAGGAGGGCACTCGATGGATACTTGTTGATACCAGTTGCGTAGGATCCGGTCTAGGATCTGGTGTTGGGTGCAGGTAGAGTGCCACTGTCTGCCAGCTGCAAAAGCAATTAGCCTAATGGAGCTCTTAGCTAGCTGCACATTAGTGGTTTGGGCGAGGACTTGGTGTCTCTTCTCTAGATAATGAACAGTGTTTGTGCTGCCCTATTATATTCTATTATGAAAAATGTTTTAAAAAAAGAAAAGAAAAGAGAGAGAAATAGAAAATCATTTACAGACAGCCAGTGTAGAATAAGCTGTGAACCACACTTACTCTTTGAACTCTGGAAGAAGGCAGAGTACCTGGAGAGAACCCACACAGCGACAGGGAAAACATTCAATTCAATTCAATTCAGTTTTATTTATATAGCACCAAATCACAACATTAGTCACCTCAAGGTGCTTTATATTGTAAGGTAAAGCTTCAACAATAATACAGGGAAAACCCAACAACCAGATGACCCCTATGAGCAAGCATTTGGCAACAGTGGGAAGAAAAAACTCTCTTTTAACAGGAAGAAACCTCCAGCAGAACCAGGGTCAAGAAGGGGCATGACAAAACAAACACTGTGGAAGAGACATATAAAATCTACTCCCAGAAAAACTCTGAACGGCCACTTTGAACCAGGAGTCCTCTTGCTGTGAGGTGACAGTGCTCACCAGTGCACAACACTGATATTGATAGTGATTTTTTTCTTTTTTTGGTCATAATTGCAGATAGAAAGGAGAAAATTAATAAAGATAATACATATACTTACTTAGTATACCATCTTGCAGTTGTATCACAGCAGCCATAATGCTAATGAGTTCTATATATATAAAAACATAATGTTAATAGAGAATAGAGAGACTTCATATGTGGAATTCTAAATATTAAACAATGTAACTGAGCGCTTGGGTCAGTTCATGAAAAATCAATCAACATTAATGGCTCAATGAGCAAATTGCCCTCAAAGCTTGTGAATTTTCTTTTGGCGTTTCTTCTTTTTCTCATGTAACTAAACTTTTTATAGATTTAGTTTTTATGGATTTATGGACTTAGTTGTCCATAAAGAACTTGGATGGAAAATAAAATGTGGTTCCATTCTCCTAAACTGTCATTCAAATTATTGAGAAAAGCCTTCTGATCACATGAGCTTATTGGTGGACAATAAGTATATACAGTTCTTCAAGTACACAAAAAGAGAAGCTCAAGTTTTCTGTGTGATTTACAGTGAACAGAGAATAGTGATTGTACTAGAAACATAACTTTAAAAAGTGTCAATATGGCATTATCTATGTTCAGTTTCTGTCTGGTGACAGACAGTCAGCACTGACACTGTAAACCGGTGTCTTGTCTGTGCAAACAAATATGCTGTCACTTAGTAAAAGAGAACCATGAAGGCACCCGCAGTTCTCTGTATTTATTGGAAGAATCGCTGTGGATGCTTTAGCAAACATATATGAGGACAGACTGCCCTCTAGTGTTATGTTCATGTCAGTGCATTGCACCTCAATGGAAGAGCCTATTCTCTGCTCCTCTTTCAATTTTTAACCAAAATATTATCAAAGAAAGAGTCACACGTGAAACTGTCACAGATGATTTACTACATTATTATATAGTAGATTTTAATATTATTATTAATTAGATTAATGATTATGTTAAAATACACCCGTAGCATCATCAGGCACATCACTGAGAATGTGAAAATGTTTTGAATACAAATGTCTTACATTATAAGAACATAACGGAACATCTGTAAACTAGAGTGAGAAAGGATTTAGTATTCAGCCTGAAGCATAACCCTGGCAGAAAGGCTTGTCATTTGTGAAAGTAATGTATGCATTCATTTTAAGAAAAGTGACAAGAAATATACAATACATTATTTATTTACTTATTTGTTTGTTTGTTTTTTGAGCAATGACTCCAGCATTGCTGGATATCTATGGAACTGCTGATCTACTGTTATTTTTTTCAGTAAAACCCTCTCTATGCTTCACAGAAAACAGCCAGATAAACAGAAAATATCATGTGAGCGGCAGATCTCTGGGTCTTGTTGATGTCATAGGTCAGAGGAGAATATCCAGACTGCTTTAAGCTGGCACAAACCAAAAACTTATGGATCAGTATTTCAGGTTTGAGAAATTAGGTATCATCAGGACGCTACAACACAGAGTGAACACCATCCCCACAGACACAGCAGCAGGGGAAGCAGAAGAACATCATATCAAAATGGCCCTGAGTGAGTGTGGTTATCCCAGCTGGACATTTGTCAAAGCTGGGAAGGTGCCTAAAGAAAGCTCTAGGTGCGAAAACTTGTGATTTCTTATGTAACAGGAGTATAGAAACATCTCAAAACATAGTGTCTCTGTGGCTTTCAAACCCCTAAACACACTACGCCAAAAACTGGTCCACCTATAGGATTGGGAACTAAATAGTATAGTGTACACTGTTAACTGCAAGGAGGAAAACCATGCAGTTAACATGCAGTTACATCAGAGAAACCAAACAGCCTCTGGCTAAGCTGATAGCACAACACGGAGGAGCTCGTGAGGCCAGGGCTCAGCAGTCTATTTATACCTACAGGCCAGCGGACACACTCAAAAAAATAATTCATTGGATGAACTCAATTTCATCTTGCCACCTATATTCCATCTAAACAAATCATGTTATATCAATCCATCTTGATTGTGTTGTTTCAACACTAAATATGTTTGTAAGTGTAACATAATTTAAACATTAACATTCAGTTAATTTGATTTTTATTCAGTTAACATGTTTGTACCAAGTTAGTCTAATTAAATTCATGTTATATTGTTTAAACACCTTGGCACATCAAAAGTCAGTCTTGTTACATGAACTAGTAAAATATTTGTTTGTTACACCGATGTTTTCTGGGTCATCTTCAGGCTCCGCACCCTCCTGATGTATGACATACACTCCCATCACAGTTTGTTCCATGGCTTCAGTGTTGGCCTCAGTGTTCTGTGACGTAAAATATAATAATACATTTGTTTGAGTCTAGATATGAAAAAAAAAGGAATTCAACAAAACAAGGACCAATTGCAATATCTTTTATTCACACGTGGTGTCACATTTTACCATTTCATATATCGAAATTACCCATAACTCCTGGAGCAAATTACATAACACAGAACAACTTGTGAATGTAACTGACTGTATATTCCTTCACAAGTTTCTCATGGTCTTCATTCAGGTAGACACACAAGGACTTCAGGATGCATGCTCGTCTTGTATGTATTGTGTCATCCTAAGAAAAAAGGGAATCCATAATGACAATATTTAGCTTTTAGGCAGCAGTTTGAAAAAGGAATACTTAGTTTGGAAGAGTCCAAAAGGCCACATGGTAAATAGACTGGTTCTTATATAGCGTTTTTCTACTCGGAGCACTCAAAGCTGCCTTTATACAACAATTCATTCACCCACTCACTTTTTCTAAACTGTTTAAATAGCCTGTATTTATATAGCACTTTACTGGTCCCTAAGGACCCCAAAGCACTTTACATATTCAATTCAATTTTATTTATATAGCGCCAAATCACAACATAAGTCGCCTCAAGGCGATGACATATCTAGTCATCCACCCATTCACACACACCTTCACACACTGGTGATGGCAGCTACATTGTAGCCACAGCCACCCTGGGGCGCACTGACAGAGGCGAGGCTGCCGGACACTGGCGCCACCGGGTTTAGTGCTTCCTGTCTAACATTCATACACATTCACACTCCGATGAATGCATCGGTGAGCAACTTGGGGTTAGTATCTTGCCCAAGGATATTTGGCATGCAGACTGGAGGAGCTTGGGACCAAACCGCCAAGCTTCTGGTTAGTAGCTGACCTGCTCTACCACCTGAGCTACAGTCACCTCGAAACATCTGTCTAAACCAAATCAGACACAAAATGAGGCAACTAAACACTAATGGTTTTTTTGGGGTTTTTTTTTTTTCATTTTGATCAAAATTAACCATACGATGTTATCAATTACTTATTAATATAAGACTGATGCTTATATAATTTGTATAAAATATGAAAACCTCTTAGGACTTTTGCCTAAGATGTATAGATATCTTTGCTCATAAAATTGCCAGATTATGGGCATAAAAAGTTCTTAAGCACAGATCTAACCCACCTTGGAGATGGCCACGATGATGTGTCTCATTTTTCTGCCAGCCACCCCACCTTTGCCTCGAAAGAGCTCCATCATGCGTGGAGTGTACAAGTCTAGCTCATAAAAGAATCTAGATAGCAGCGGTACTGTCGATATGTGCAGGAATTCCTTGTCAATCTGAAAAACATGAACAATGCACTTATAATATGCACCAGAGGAAGGACATACCAGGAATTATTAGCTGTTTTATCACTATGTTATGTCAATATTAATGAAGCAAGAAATAACTGGTCAACCATAAACACACTCTTGCGACATAAAGCTAGACATATAGGACATGCACCTCTTTCTTGGTGAACAGAGCTGGCCATCTGCTTTTAAAATCTGCAATGAAGGGCTTTCCTTGAATAACTTCTTGCCTTCTGTACGAAAAAGTCTTCTGCATTTTCATTGTCACTATATTGTCATTGTTTCTCTTCTGAATCTCTGAAAGCAGTGCAATTGTCTCTTTTTCCAGGCTGTCAGTGGTTTCTCCTTTTGGATACTGCGGACTTCTGCTCTTCTAGGCTTTTTCACATTCAATGCTGCCTGACTTTTGTCTTGGGTCTTGTTCTTTAGTGAATTTACCAACACCTTTGTGATGCATTTCTGGGGAGAGAAATTAATTAAAACAAAGTTATTACTCTGACAAATTTGTGTTAATATCTACATACTGTGAAA
>NW_024582965.1:288263-295737 GCF_018398535.1 Haplochromis burtoni | reverse complement strand
TCCCTCATAATTCTCCAAGTAGCTTAAGGACTGTTATATGCACACCCATTATCCCACATTTTTTAATTCGACCTGTCCCACAGGACTGAGGAAGAACCACCTGTCCTCAGACATCCTGGTGAACTTCTATCGTTGCACCATCGAGAGCATCCTGACCAACTGTATAACAGTCTGGTACGGGAACTGCTCTGCCTCGGACCGGAAGGCGTTGCAGAGGGTCGTGAAAACTGCCCAGCGCATCGCCGGAGCACCACTTCCTGCCATAAAAGACATCTACAGGAAGCGGTGTCTGAAAAGGGCTGGGAAAATCATCAGAGACCCCAGTCACCCATCACATGGACTCCTCACCCTCCTGCCCTCTGGGAGGCGCTACAGGAGCCTCCAGACCAAGACCACCAGGTACCGGAACAGCTTCTTCCCCACAGCTGTCAGACTCCTGAACTCTGCCTCTTGACATCTGACCCACGTTAACACATGGACTGAACATACACACACCCACAATGGACAACTGTACCCTCAAACACACATGGACATATACCCTCACAACTAATCATACAGTGGGGCAAAAAAGTATTTAGTCAGCCACCGATTGTGCAAGTTCCCCCACTTAAAATGATGACAGAGGTCAGTAATTTGCACCAGAGGTACACTTCAACTGTGAGAGACAGAATGTGAAAAAAAAAATCCATGAATCCACATGGTAGGATTTGTAAAGAATTTATTCGTAAATTAGGGTGGAAAATAAGTATTTGGTCACCTCAAACAAGGAAAATCTCTGGCTCTCACAGACCTGTAATGTCTTCTGTAAGAAGCTTTTCTGTCCCCCACTCGTTACCTGTATGAATGGCACCTGTTTGAACTCATCATCTGTATAAAAGACACCTGTCCACAGCCTCAAACAGTCAGACTCCAAACTCCGCCATGGCCAAGACCAAAGAGCTTTCGAAGGACACCAGGAAAAGTATTGTAGACCTGCACCAGACTGGGAAGAGTGAATCTACAATAGGCAAGCAGCTTGGTGTGAAAAAATCAACTGTGGGAGCAATCATCAGAAAATGGAAGACATACAAGACCACTGATAATCTCCCTCGATCTGGGGCTCCACGCAAGATCTCATCCCGTGGGGTCAAAATGATCATGAGAACGGTGAGCAAAGATCCCAGAACCACACGGGGGGACCTGGTGAATGACCTGCAGAGAGCTGGGACCAAAGTAACAAAGGTCACCATCAGTAACACACTACAACGGCAGGGAATCAAATCCCGCAGTGCCAGACGTGTTCCGCTGCTGAAGCCAGTGCATGTCCAGGCCCGTCTGAAGTTTGCCAGAGAGCACATGGATGATACAGCAGAGGATTGGGAGAATGTCATGTGGTCAGATGAAACCAAAGTAGAACTTTTTGGTATAAACTCAACTCGTCGTGTTTGGAGGAAGAAGAATACTGAGTTGCATCCCAAGAACACCATACCTACTGTGAAGCATGGGGGTGGAAACATCATGCTATGGGGCTGTTTTTCTGCCAAGGGGACAGGACGACTGATCCGTGTTAAGGACAGAATGAATGGGGCCATGTATCGTGAGATTTTGAGCCAAAACCTCCTTCCATCAGTGAGAACTTTGAAGATGAAACGAGGCTGGGTCTTCCAACATGACAATGATCCAAAACACACCGCCCGGGCAACAAAGGAGTGGCTCCGTAAGAAGCATTTGAAAGTCCTGGAGTGGCCTAGCCAGTCTCCAGACCTCAACCCCATAGAAAATCTGTGGCGGGAGTTGAAAGTCCGTGTTGCTCGGCGACAGCCCCAAAACATCACTGCTCTCGAGAAGATCTGCATGGAGGAATGGGCCAAAATACCAGCTACTGTGTGTGCAAACCTGGTAAAGACCTATAGTAAACGTTTGACCTCTGTTATTGCCAACAAAGGTTATGTTACAAAGTATTGAGTTGTATTTTTGTTATTGACCAAATACTTATTTTCCACCCTGATTTACGAATAAATTCTTTACAAATCCTACCATGTGGATTCATGGATTTTTTTTTCACATTCTGTCTCTCACAGTTGAAGTGTACCTCTGGTGCAAATTACTGACCTCTGTCATCATTTTAGGTGGGGGAACTTGCACAATCGGTGGCTGACTAAATACTTTTTTGCCCCACTGTATATGCTTAGACACAACCATTAATGATGTCAGCTATGTTATTTTTTTGTATGTGCAGCACGAGGTGGGAATAAAGTAAATACTCTTCACAGTTTAAAAGACAACGCCACCCTGGGAATTTCACCCAGAGAATACTGGAAGTAACACTAATCACCAAGAAGGCACTTAGGTTTGTTATACTCAGTACAGAGACGAGGTTCAATGATAAAACAAGTTGACAATTTATTAATTATTTAAAACAACATATAAAAGCACAATCATAAATATCAATGTACAAATATGCTTAAAAAAGGTATTCAGAGCCGAGGCTTACCAGTGGAGGGGCAGGGATGCCACACACAAACTCAAAAAAAGAAAACTCACCAATACACAAGTGCAGCACACTCTCACTAACACTTAATAAACGTAAATGAGATGGTTTATGAAAATATATGTAAATCTGTCATCAGTAATCAGTAATGGTCATGTCTCACCTCTAGTCTTCTCTGTCTTAATTTCAGCTTTTCACCGGAAGTGGTGTAATAGGTTAAGAGGGCTGACCCGACCCAGCAATCCCTGAATAACTGGGGTAGGGGATCGAAGGGTTGCTGGGTTACATGAACTGTTAATTTTGTGTCACTACCCTGGTTGCGCTGACTCGTTGTATCCATGTGTGCAGGATAGCTGTTACTGCTTTCGTCTGGAACCGAGACTGATTGCAGCCGACCCCTGGGCAGGGTGGCGCCTGGACTCTTTTCTCCTCATCTGCAATGACAGATAAAGACAAATGATAAGACCCGAGGAGTTTTTCGAGCCAGGCTTCGACACGTCTCTGTGTTCCTTTGAATGTTACTTATTTTTGTGTGTTGACCCATTTTAAGATGGGTCAAAAGGGGGATTTGAAGAAAATATAATCTGTTTAAACATTGTTCAGCTTTAAAGTTACTGTGCAAACTGTGTAATAAAAATGTGCTCACGACTTTGGCCTTGAGAGCGATAAGAAGCGATCGCCTCATCCTGCAGGTGCAAGATATCTACACGCCGAAGAGGCTAGAACACCCAAGGCCGATTTCCCTTTTATGGAGTTGTTTTTCTGCTAGTGCAGCACTTCCCCCTGTAAGTTTTAGAGAATATATACCCATCCTCACAGCAAATCTTTGGAATCTCCTGATGTGAGCTGTTTTGAGAGGTTGTCTCTGTCTCAATAAAGGCTCACTGATTCCCCATCTGCAGGTGTACGGTTGTCTTCATTCTCCGCCAGCCTGGTTAAGTCAATTCCTCCTTAACATCTAAAAGAACCTATTTAATGAAGGAAGACGGGTTCACTCTGTGTTTAATATTATTCTATTGTTGTTGTTTTTTTTATATCCTTCACAGGTTAGTCTGCTCCAAGCATTCCCACAAAGGTCAGTCTGCTGTTGTAGTTAATACGTCATTTTCATAACATAATTGGTGATATAGGTTACAAGCAAGTCTGGCGCTGAACAGAAATTGTCGCGCTATGCTCCTTTATTTATTGTGCATAAATAGTGAATTGTCCTGACACAATATTGTGTTTCGCTTCTGTTATTATGGTACATTGACAAAAACATATACTTTTATTCACAGGATAAAACAGGTTTTGTATCACTAATTGTCCAGTACGATTACAGCATACAGTATTATTGTCACTGCTACATTTCTGTGATGCTACCAGAAATTATTTCCACTACTAATTAATTACCGTTGAGCTCAAAGGTCCTATTAATAAACGGTTAACGAATGTGTATTTATGACGATTTGTGAGACTGGTAAACTTATGATACGTACGATGGTCTTTACTTTCTACACGGTGCATTTCAAGGTCCTGTACCCATCCGTCGGTAAACTGTACCTGGGCTTGTTGCAGTGACCGGAAGTTACTAAACTTCATGAGTGTATGCACTCACTCCAAGAAGCGTATAATTATAAATATGCATATAAATATGCTACGATGAGATAGCTGACTTCATCTAACTAGCAAATGTTGTCCAGGCTACGTTGGTGATGCAGTTTTTTTTAATGTGTATGATATTTTTGTCATGCGATTTTAAAGCCGGTCCTACAACCGCATCCAAGAATAACATGCAGCTTATCTCAGAACTGTCGGTGAAAATTATTCTTGGAGCTAGGTTTAATTGAGCTGCATTTTAAAGAGGTGCAATTTCACAATTTGTGTATATTTTCTAAGTTCACTATTTTGTCATGTGTTGAGAAAAACACAGATTTAAAAATTACATGGTCTAATATTTACATTTAGCATAACTGCAACATTATTTTTTTTTTAAAGACTCGAAAGGACTTGAAATTCAAAGTTTCAGACTTGTGACTTGACTCGGACTTTTACACCAGTGACTTGAGACTCGACTCTGACTTGCCTGACATTACTTGAGACTTGAGGATAAAGACTTGAGACTTACTTGAGACTTGCAAAACAATGACTTGGTCCCACCTCTGCTACACTATATCGTTAATGCGCTCGCGTCGTTCACGTCAAAGAACCGGCTCTAAGAGCCATTTCGTTCGCGAACGACCCATCACTATAAGGAATGAACTAAAAAAAGCCACATCCAAAATCTCCCTTACCACTGATGCTTGGACAAGTCTGGTCACAGAGTCCTACTTAGGGGTAACTTGTCATTTCATTATTTGTTCAAAGACGCATTGCTGCTGTTTGTATATTATTAATTTTTTGCTATGATTTCCTTTGTTACATTTATATTTTTTGTTAAAAACAGAAGATTGTAGTACAATGTTATTGTGGATTTTGTTTTGTGAATGAAGAGCACTTTTTGGCAGAAAGCAAAGTGAATGTTACATTTTGTTTGTTTAAAGACACCATTGTTGCTATTTATTTGAAATGTTTTGTTAACTTTTCCTTAATTTTATATATGTTTGCACATTTCATTTCTTGTTAAATGCTATCTCTATTGTATTGATTGTACGACCTCTACAACTTTATTTTGCAATTTTTTTTTATTAAAAGGTCTTCAAATGAATAAATTTGTGTTTTTCATTTATATACATAAATTAATAAATGTGAAATTGCTATACAAGTCAAATAATGGGGAAAAAATCGTTAATCGAATCGAAATCGAATCAGATTGAAAAATGAATCGTTAGATTAATCGATGCATCGAAAAATTAATCGCTAGATTCATCGATTAGGAAAATAATCGTTTTGCCCAGCCCTAGCTAGTACGCAGTACGAGTTATTGTAACTGACTGTAAAAAGTCAGCATAACGAAAATAAACTCCACCTAAACTTGGTTTATATCTGACCCAGATAGACTGCAGGTCATAACTTCTTACCTGAAGTTCAGTTCACCGCCTCGGGTCTCTGCTCCTCCTGCCTTTCCCTCATCCACCTGCCAGCGTGTTGCATCTGCTGGCCGCCACCACTTGCTAATGTTACTGAATCTGTGGAAGCTCCGCAATAGCCACCACCAAACAATTGAGTTATCTTTACACATCTCCCAGCATCTGGACAATCCACCACCTTTCAGTGTTTATACCGTTACGGGAAAAAAACGAGGAAAAAAAACCATTGGCCCATAAAAACGAAAAATCACCATCGGGCCAGCTATGGTTGAGAGGTTTGTCATTGATATTACAGATGCAAGGAAAAGATAGTAGGGCTTGCTTTGCCTTGCTCTTACTCATCATTCAAACATGCTTTTTGATTCTTACTAAAGAATTTTTACCTTCACTTCTACTCCTTGTACTTAGTATTATAACATAACAGCACATTTAGCCAAATAGAAGTTAATTTTGTCTCTCTTGCCTCTTTGTGGTAAAAGTGGTTACAGTGGCTTCAGTCTTCATTTTCCGATCTATGTGCTAAGACTGCAGTCACTCAGCCACAGCTGGGCTATACACGTAATAAGAGCTACTCGACTCTTCTAAAAATAAGTAACAGATTTATTTATTTTCTCCCATTGTTAAAAACAGCTGCTACAGTGCATCACTGCTACAGTAGTCTCTTTTTAGGTTTTGTCAGATTCTATGTGTTGCTATTGTTTCAGTCCGGTAATAAGAATATTTTTGGACCATATAACAGTTTTACCTCACTTGTAGTCATTTGGCACCTATGGGAAGACACACAGCTCTGTCATCTTCTGTCTAGTGTGTCCTGCAATTTCTTCAAAGGTTGGATAAAGCGTCTTAAATCTGCTGAACTCAAAGTGTTTGCTGAGTACTTATTATTGCAGTGCTGCTACCTGACCCACTGGCTAAAAAATGGATGGAAAATCAAACCTTAGCTGAACTAAAACCAATAGTCAAACTTTTGTTGAATAATGTGATGTGCGGTCTGTGTAAAGTGGTTCGGCATCACTCACAGCCAAGTGACTTCTAATGCACTAAAGCATAAAACACTGTCCCCGGGTACAATTTAAATCTCATCAATAACACAAAGCAGTGCAGGCACATTGCCTAAAAGCCAATAACGGGTGCCAGCGCACCACAGCATTGAATGAATGAATATGAGGCCCTCACTGTTTTCCTCTGGTTTCTGGGTCAGGAGATGGGAGCAATGAGGTGCAAGGCTAATGGATGGACTCTTCACAGCAGAATGGAGATGGAGAAGCTTGAGGAGTTTAGTGTGACTCTATTGGCGATTAGAGAGGACAAAGCTGTGGTGACTGAAATTGCTCGCCACAGATATGAAGAGGAATTGGATGTGTCAGTATGTTTTACAGTAATGATGAAAACCATGCGAAAGTGTAAAAGGCAAGAGGGAAAGGAGGGGGGAGGAGAAGTGATATGGGGAGGAGGTGTGGCAGCGAGATTAAACGAAATAATCAATCAGCCTCTTCTTCCTCTTCTGGTCAATGTGCGAAGCTACTCAGTGACTTGGAAAATTCCTCCTCTTAAAAGGGTTTTGTTTATACACATCAGTGCTCATTCTCAATAAATGGAACTATTTTATTTTTTTGCCAACAAATCTGGTGAATGAAAATGCCAGGGGCAAAATGCAGATTGCATTGGTTTATTAGGTCATGCTGTTTAATTGCAGACATTTTACAACTGGAAATGTGAACGGCTTTGGAAAAAGCTTTTTTCCTTGCATTTGTTTTTAGATTTTACAGCAGTGGGTGATTTAAAACAATTAAACCTTTAATTAACATTTAATGTATATATCATGATGTTTTCATGACGCTTTAGGATACTTTGAAGAGTGAACAGATAATAGATTTCACATTTACCTTCCCCTGACCAATAAAACCAGTGGTTTGCATTGTGATATGTTTATATTTTTGATAACTAATGTTGTGTGTGTGTGTGTGTGTGTGTGTGTGTGTGTGTGTGTGTGTGT
>NW_024582965.1:259136-288086 GCF_018398535.1 Haplochromis burtoni | reverse complement strand
ATTCAGGTTCCCAGTTGTGCAGGAGTTGGGGTCAAAGGCCAAAACCCAAGGTACACACTGGACAGGTTTTCAATTTATCAAAGGCTCAACACAGAGAGACGACCAACCACTTGTACTTATAGCAAAACATAATATAAAGTTACCAATTAACATGGTAACATGGTGGTTTGGTGGTTAGCACAATCACCATGGGTTCAAATCTGTGGCTGGGGTCTTCAGACCAGTCTTTTTAATCGTGCTGATATGCTAAGTAAAATCATGATAAGTAATTCATGCTATGCCTTTTCCTGAATACCGTCATCACATTTAGTGCAGGAAGAAACAAAAGAAAAGTTTGTAAACCACTCGCAAGCATAAAGTACATCCTAGCAAACAAACAAAAAGCATGACTCCCCTTCCCTATTATACAATTATATGTCAACAAGTGGCATTTGGTTGCTTAGAAAGAGGGGGGGGGGGACATTGTGGGAGTGATGGTGGTGAAAGACAGCAATAGCTAGCTTTGCCATTTGAGACATATGTAACCTAAAGCAATTGGGAATTAGGAAAACACAGAGAAAGCACTACACACACAAACTGTATTCATTTGGCTGAAGGTCACACGTGTGTGTGGTTCGTGTTTGTGGCTTTTACTTTTAGCTTTAGTGTGATATATTTATTTAGCTTCATATTTCAAACATATTTTGTGCAGTGCAACGGGCCAATATAAATCTCTGAATTAACTTCAGGTGAAGGTGAACTCAATGTTTCCTTCCAGTGTCTCAACAGAAGTTCAGTTTCAGATGGTTTATCATAGTGCATGTTTTTGAAAAAAAAAAAAAAAGAAAAACATTCTTGTTCCTACTCGTAAGTAAATATTTTCATCTATGTGACTTTAAAAACAAATTTATGAAAAAAATTTCAAAAATGTTGGGCAGGCAGGAAGGTCCACAATTGGGTGGTCCTGGGATGATGATTTCAAGTTCTGGCTTGTAATTCTATAGTAGTTAAACAATATTGTTGAGAGCCATGAACTACTTTCAGTGTGATCAGTGTATCAGTGCATGCATGCACTGATACGCATACATAATCTCCTCAAAGCCAGTGCTGATAGTAAATAAAAATCTAATCGGATTTTAAGTTTTTTGTCTGAACTTAGATCAATTATGTTAATACAGTATTTCAAAATGAAAAAAAAAAACCCTCCAATTTCAGATATTTGAGGTTGTGCTGAAAATAATGATACCAAACAAGGCAAGATAAACAGTTTGTAAATGTGAAATATAGAGGTAAAGTCAAAAGTAGTCAAAAATGCCCAATTATACCCTGGACTCCAGAGGTTCAAAGTCTGTAAGCCAAACCTCCTCTAGATTTGAAGTTGTACAATATTTTTAGTATCTGCAGTGTTAGATTTCCAAATTAGAAATGACCAAACTCGCTGTAGTCTGATCATTTATTAGGAAATTATGTTTAATCACACTGTATCCAGAATTAAATTTGAGTGTTATACTTGTAATTAGCTAATTTTAAACACTTTACTGGAACACTGCTACATCCTCTCTGTTATAGCCAGTAATTAAAATCCACCTTTGGGGGATCAGTTGTCAGAAATTACCATTGTTTTGTTTGGTTTTATAAAACTTGTGAAGTCTTGACTATGCTCACTTTGTGGAAAAGGCCCCTAGAGAATACACAGTCAGTGTTTGCTCCCCGTGGCTCAGTTTTTATCTCCCCCGCAGTGCTGCCACTGCCCAGCTAAAATGGCAACAACAGCTTAAGTATCAGTGTTTCTTTGTATCTACTGACTGGAGCTTAAACAAGCACGCTCTGACTCTGCTGTTGGTTTAGATAATGCGGTCTCACATTATATACCTTCATCATCCATTTAATAAATCCACAACAAGGTACTGAAATTTTTTTTTCTTTCCAGACTGCCATTTCACATTCAAGCTGTGCAGAATATAAATCATACAATCGAAAATGACATGTGTATACTATATATATATCATAAACTACACACACATATATATCTATATATATATATCTATATATATATATATATATATATATATACATATATCATTAAATGCCATGACTATAAAAATGAGATTAAATTAATCCGTTTCAGGAGTTAGGCTACATTTTTTTCTTATCACAGTGAATCAAGTTGAAATTATTGCAATACATGGAACAATCCCCGCACTTCTTTTACACGCACACACTCAGATTTCCTGGAAAAATGACAGCAGGTTAGATGTTTTCAGTGTTAAAGCGTTGTTTAAACCACATTTACAGTACATAACTCTGAAACAGAGCAAAGTGCCGCTCAAATATCCGTAAGTTACTTGACGAATCAGTCCAGGCAGGTTTAGTGAAAGAAATTTTAACCTTCAGTGATAAAACAAAGAATTACACTGCATATAAAGCATCCCCAAAAACAAAATAAAAAAAACACAATTTAAAATATTGTAAACAACAAGAAAATGAAAGACACTTCAGAATGATAAACTTCTTATCAATTTTCCTATTATCATTTGGGTGACCAGCCGTAATCTTTTCCCCGGACATGTCCTCTTTTCACGTTCTATCCGGGGGGATTTCGAGATATTGAAGATGATAAAAATGTCCGGGTTTTCCTATATTCTGACAGAGGACCCATGTGTGTGACGTCATCCCCAAACTGCTGCTTTGTGAGCGCTTGTTCTGCGCTCACAGACAGGACAGACAGCGTGCAGCAACACGCCCAATGATGTTTAAAAGATCCCAAAGCGCAAGTCAGACGAACTGCAAAAGAAATTTCCCTCATACTGACCATAGCTGGACTGGCCATCGGCCCACCGGGCCCGGTCGGCCAATGGTGATTTTTCATTCTTATGGGCCGATGGGGGTTTTTCTTGTAACGGTATAAACAATGAAAGGTGGTGGATTGGCCAGATGCTGGCCGATGTGTAAAAATAAGCTCCACCACCAAAGTTGTTTGGTGGTGGAGCTTCCACAGAGGCCAGCAGGTGGATGAGGGTGTTGTGCCAAAAAGTGATTGTCTGCCAAAAACAGATTTTCGGCATTTGCCAAAAACTGATTGCTTGTATTTAAACTGCTATAAATAACTTGTTGGTCTATAATATCTGAAACATATGTCAAATGTATCACTCATGAATGATATCACATCATCTTGAGCAACAAACAACATTCCTGTAACAATGTAGAAGCCATCAGTTTTTGGAAGTGACTTTTATGTATCCTTTATTTATGCAGTTAAAAAAAAATCATTGTTGACTTTAAATGTGGCCAAGAGGACAGCTGAAATTGCAACAAATGCAAAAATAGTTCTGTAAACATATTTTAAGTGGACAACAGGGAGATGATTGATTATAATGTAAGTACAATAACACAGTTGCAAAGATAATTGAGAAACAGGTAAATTTTTAAATTTTATATATAACCCCTTTGTAATACCTCTTCACCAAAGTCTATTTAGCAGCATACGTTACGATATTACACATAAAAATAACACGGAAACATTGGAAATCATTTTTTGGCACAACAAGAGAAGGGGAGGCAGGAGGAGGAGAGACCCGAGGCGGCCGCCAGTTCGAGTGTCAGGTGAACTGAACTTCAGGTAAGAAGTTATGACCTGCAGTCTATCTGGGTCAGATATAAACCAAGTTTAGGTGGAGTTTATTTTCGTTGTGCTGACTTTTTACAGTCAGTTACAATAACTCGTACTGTGTGCTAGCTAGCATGACAGAGTTTCTACAGCTGCGTGAGTGCTATGATGTTACTGATGTTGAACTTTAGCTGAATTCATAAGCTACAGACTATATAAAACATGGCCGTGCCTTCTGAGTCAAAACATTAAGCCAATGCAGAAGTTCCTTAAACCTTAATTCTATCTGAAGGCCATCAGGTGGTGATAGCTGTGGTTACAAAAAGACCTCTGGTCCTATAGGAACCAATGTGAAAGCTTGTTATCTTGGACTCTGAAAACACTTTTACCACCACATTCAGATTTTTGAAGCCAAAAATGGTGACAGTGAAAATGTTAATACTATACATTGAGACCAAAACTATTAAAGCATTTTGCTCCAGACAGTAAATATATGTTTTAATTATGTGAAGCTGGCCATTTTAAACATGGGAGTCTGTGGGAAACCAGTTTCAAACAACAACTAGAGGTTGTTCTGAATTAGCTTACCTTTTCAGTTCTGTGTAATTTAACTTTAGAAAAGTCTTTATTTGTGTGAAGGAAAGATATTTTGTAATTTAGTGAGCCGTCTAGCATTCTGTACCGCTTTTGAAAAATTATTCCAAAGTTATCTCAAAATAACTTGTACTACAAATGCTGATAAAGAATTTATGCTACACATTCTTTTTGCTCAAACATAATTCCCTGTGACAGCTGTACTATTGAAGGTGTACGTTTTGTACAGCAAGAAGTGCGGTTTTACTGTTTGAAACCAGTCAAAGTGGTCTTACTGTGAGGGCGGAAGAGATGGATGAAGTGCCTGTGGATGCCAATGGGGAGGAGGTTTGCTAATGTAATGGAAAATATAGCAAAATTTGCATTTTGCCAGAAAACTGCACAAAGGAATGCAGAAGGGTTGTGGAGTGAAACCACTGCACTTTTGCCCTGGAGCTATTTGGCCGTATGTTAGGTAGGATACACTGTTTGTATTTGTATTTGCCTAATCTCTTTTGCACATTGCCATGCTATGTCTCCATTTTAAAAAGTAGTTTGATAAGTTACAGTATTATTCCAAGGAGATTTCACAGGCGGTGTGTTGCCAACACTGTATTTTTTTTCCTTTTTGTTTGCTTGTAAGATACAAAAGAAGGGAAACAAAGCAAAAAAGAAAAAAAAAATCATGCGCACAACTTTTAAAAAGTTTTTGTCACACACACAAATTTTGCTTTAAGGTGACTGTTGTTGTGACTTGACTCTACTGAATCACATTGATTTTTTTATGGTTTTCTTAGTTTATAACTATTAATTACCGTGTGTACTTTTTCTAAAAGCAATTATTTAAGGTGTGACTGTGTTTTACGTGTTTTGTAATCAGTGTTAATTTGCTGCTGCAATGCTGAAATATCTGTCTATCTATCGATCTTTCTATCTATCTATGTGCCTTGTCTCACCAACTTCATAGTTAGTGTGCATGTGAAAAACCGTATAGTCACAGCCAAGGCTTTTAGGTTTTTTAAAATAATTTAGATATGAGATAATATAATTCTTAATTTGCAGCTTTTTAAATCACTGGAACGAGCTATCACCTAGAGATATGTCTCTTAGACCTAATCCCCTCTAAGAGAGACCAAAATGAGGGGCTTTTTTCTCTCTCTTTATTTCTTGACTTGAGATTTCAGATCAGTCAACTCTCTTGCTTCTTGGAAGATGACACGATTCATCTGTCTTCTCTGACTGGAGCTTCTGGATTAAATTGCGGGGCAACTCAGCAGGGAATAAGCTTTCTAAATACCTGGCAGGGCTCGACTCCTGAAATGATGAAGGATGAGTATGTTTCCCCCGTCTCCCTGGCTGCTTATAATAATGCCAAAAGCACCTCTCAAAGATCTGCTGTGCTCTGTTTAGCTAGGCAGGACACAATTGACCATCTCAAAGTCAAACACCACTGTTTACATTGCACTTATAGGTGCCGCAGGTTTATGAGCAGCATATATTTTGCTACACTATAAATTTCTGAGTGGTTTTCGTATTAGATCTATAGCTCTCATGAGTTTGGCTCCAATATATTTTAACAGCTCGGTGTGCACAGCAGGTGTGCGTGTGGGCTTGTCTTTTTTCTTTTTAACTGACATTTTGGAGTTTATAATCCTAGACTGTAAAGTTGTTGCTCAAAAAACTCTGGAGGCCTAATTTCAATACTCCTTATGCCGAGGCTAAACTTATCTTACTCTTGCACTTGATTAACAGAACACAAATTGAATTTTTAGTCTTTGCTAAAAGCATTAATTCCCATTCGACCTGTCCTCGAGGGCCGCGTTGATGGATTTCAGCTGATATAATTTCCTTCAGTCAAAATTTTGCCATATGTTAAAAATATTGGGGTGTTTTAAATTAAACCCCCCCAGAAAAAACAAGCGTCCTGCTTTCATGTTTCACTAATTTGTTTGTGAGGAATAAACAAAAACAGCAGATGTTTGTGAAATTTTGTCGGAAACTGTCTTTGTCCTCCTTGGAAACACAAGAGTAAAGGTTGTCTCTGTCTGAAGACTTAGAGGCATCGATAAAATTGCGATAATGCCACGCTTTGTTAAATTAAGCCCTTTTTTCTAGTGTAAAGAAGAGGCACCTGGAGTTTTGTGAAAGCTGAAATTCAACATGCTGTGGCGTTTAAAAGGCAAGTCGCTGCTAGAAACAATGCAAATTTCTGCGACTGTCATTTCCAATCTGACCCCGTGGTCTCTCTTCAAGTCTCAAATTTCCTCCAACCATTTGTCAACACAATTATTTAAGCAGTTAGGGGAGAAAAAAAAGCACAACAAGAAGAGGAAAAAAAACCAAAACAATAGCCTCTCTGCAATTACTGTGGCTGCTTTTTGAGGCAGCGTAGGCGTGAACACAGGGTTGGGTTGTGAAGCCAGCAGGGTCTGCAGACATCCACCACAATACTTGGCACTTTGATGCGTCTTCTCTCTCTCTCTCTGCTCTGGCATCTTTGGGACTTCTAACTAACAAGGATTGTTTCGGAGAGGGGGGCAGCATGTGAAAGAAAGATAACAGAAAGGCTTACAGCATTTACCGCCAAATTCACAAGGCGATTGTGCATCAAATGTCCAGAGCTTTGGGGCATTATTGGACGATGGCGTGCCCGTCTAAACCGCAGATTATTGCTGCTACGGACGTCTTTGAGGAATGGATAGTGAGTACATGCACACCAGTATGGGTTTGACATCCTGAGTGATGTTGCTTTAAAAACCCTAAGACAGCTTGCTCATAATGTGTCCATAAAGCTGCCTCATATTATTGGGCCATGTGGATGCCTGTGGTGATGGATGTCCTTTCCGGGCCCAGTATTAGTCCTCCTGCGTCCATAAATCTGAATTTTCAGCATCATCTCAAATCGATAAACGATTTCATCTTATCTTAGTTATTGTCCATCCAGTTTTCGGCTCAGTGAGCCGCGCCGTTTATCATCTCGTACTACAAATAAATAGCAGCTTTTTCGCCCGGGATATTTGGAGGCAACGTATTAATTGAATTACACCCTGATTATGCATGCTCACCCCGTAGGCTGTGTAGACATATCTTAAAGAAAAAGTGGTGTTTTCTTTTTCTCTGTACCCAGCAGGACTCCATTTATCGGCCCCGCACAGATCATAATAGCTTAACCCATTCATGTCTTTTGGGCAAATATCTATGAATGCACTTGCCTGCTGCAAATTGCATCAACACTGCTGATCCCTTCCTCATTTCTTATTCTGGAAGCTCCTGTTGGATCACAAACTGGCCTGGAGCAAAGAGAGAAACGGAGGCACCACTGCATGAGACAAGAGCATAATTATACAGCCAGGCTTCTATTACCTGTGTTTGAATTTCATGCTCTTTAAGCTCTTTATGAGGAACAGAAGGCTGCTCGGAGTCATCTGTTATTCTGGGATGGATCTTGCCACCTTTGTAGCTTGTTAAATGTTGTGCTGAGTTTACAGATTGCATGAATGGTAACCTGTATCTATCCTTTTGAGTTATGATGTTATGAATTGCACATTTGCAACATAATCCTTCACCGGCCTTGTTGCCTCGACAAACCTGTTCTATATGTGAATAAAGCGTCTTTGCAGCAGCATAAATGCAGCTACAGCATGAGAGCTGGAACGTTGCAAAGATTAATATCACCAGGAAAGCTCTTTCTTTTGCTTGCTAACTGGTGGATTAACTTCTTAGATGATTCTCGGGCAAACATGCGCAGCTGATCCCTGTTTAAGAAGTATTTGTCATAGTTTCGGTCATCTAACCCTGCAGCAGTCTCTTCCCCAGAGAACAGTTTACTTTTCATGCATTAAAGTTAAAAGATGATTAAACATAAAAAAACAACTTTTGTAATGTGTTGTCAAACGTTTTGTTAAAGGCTGTATGTTACCTGAAAGTGTGCTTTTTTCAGAACCATAACCAAACAGTTTTGGTGGCTAATGCTGGGCTTACACTGTGCGATTTTTGGCCCATTTTGAGCCGATTTTTGAGTCGTGCGACCGTTTTGGCGATCGGCCCGATTTTGGCCTTCATCGTGCGTCGTGTAGTATACGTGGGGTAACGAGAAGCGATTAACACCTCACGACGAGCTCCCGATCATCAATCGCTTGGTCGCGAGGGTGTCACCGCAGTTTGTCACACTGCGCACGCGCAAACACAAATGTCAGCGAAAAAGACGGCGCAGCACGGCAGTGCAGTGTGTGATCTGGACACAAGCGATGGAGGTACAACTTGTAGAACTTTGGAAAGCTCATCCGAGCCTTTTCGATGTGGCCTCACAAAATTATCACGACACAACAACCGTGAAAATAGTTGGATCTACATTGCTGCTCAATCACAGCTGCCTGATCAATGTTTTTCATTAGCAATTTAGCAAAGTTGATGGTGGTGTGTGTCTGTGTGAGTGAAAGACAGAGAGGGAGAGCGAGCGACAGAATTTCTGTTATAACTTTCATTTTATGGACGCACAGTGTGAGCACTCAGGTCGCATCAGAGCATCGGGCCGTATAGTGTGAGACCCTGCATCGTGACCTATGAACTTCTAACCCCTGCGAGTCAATCGTACAGTTTGAGCAGGAGCTGAATCGCGCGACTGAAAAAAATCGCACAGTGTCTGCCCAGCATAAGCCTAACCAAACAGTGAATGAAACAAAACCTAAAAGTGGACCCAGAGGTGGTGCTTGTATTGATCCAATAAATACAGGGCCATTAATGTCGAGATCAATACAGATACCTACACTCTCACCTTATAAAGACAGATTATGTAATGGCCACTAAATCACTGGGATTTTTATTTTCCACAATAATTAGTCAATAAAATAAAAAACACACCTTTTAGCTATCTTGTATTTTGAAACTTTTTTTGTTGTTGTTGGAGACCTGGAATGTAAATGTGTCTGTCTCTAAAGTGTTAAGTCAACCTCTGACCTAAGATGTTAGAAACAAGTAATCACGTCCGTCGTGCTAGTATCAATCAGATAGCAGTGCCAGTGTGAACACGGCATTCAGAGCACAGACTGCTCTAAATGGTCTCTGTCAGAAATCTTCTTTTTGCTCTGTGTGATATCACAGGTCATCTAAAGCAGCGGTCCCCAACCCCCGGGCCTCGGACCGGTACCGGTCCGTGAGTCGTTTGGTACCGGGTCGCGAGAGTTGAGGCTCAGGTGTGAAATGTGTGGTTTTCAGGGTTTTTATCGGTTTCCAGCATTATTTTGTTATCGTTTTTATCGTTAACTCGGTTTTCCTGGGTCTTTTCACATGTGTTATGAATAAATCTTCTTTTTTCGGTACTGGTATTAGTTTTATTTTGTTGTATTTATCCGCGACACCTTAAAGGCCGGTCTGTGAAAATATTGTCGGGCATAAACCGGTCCGTGGCGCAAAAAAGGGTGGGGACCGCTGATCTAAAGCAACAACTGTGAGAACAGACACCCCCTCCCACCTGCTGTTCAGCCTTTCAAAATAAACGGCTATTCTATTCTGTTCTGTTTGCACGGGGCAGCCAATCAGAATAGAGATTGACCTAAGATAAAGGAGCTAAAACAGCTTGTTTCAGACAGAGGTGAGGAGGTGCACGGCCCAGTAACTGATAAATAAAGATTGTTTTGAACTCATGCAAAGCTACTTGCAAGTTATAAGGAATGTAGCTGGAAATGATCACACTGTAACATGTCCTCTTTAAAACTGGAAATGCTTGTATGATGTAATTATTTAGCTTGCGGGCTTATTGGTTGGATTACACACAAAAGCCAGCAGGCATATCCAATTAACATGGGGGCTTTAAATAGAGATAAACCCCAATATCGATGGTCCTGAAGAATTACATAGCAAGATTAAGTATATTCTTTAAACTTTCTAAAAGAACAGTTTAAAGAATAGGATAATAAAGCAACAATTTCACTGTGCTTGTTCTTGGAGTTTTTATTCCATGACCAGCCTTTTTTAATGTGAGCAATTAACTATGAGGCTATCATGATGATGGATTAAAAATAATTGTTGCAACACAATCTGTCTGATCATTTCTCTGGATGTATGCAGGGTCTTTACCTTACAATATAAAGTGCCTTGGGGTGACTGTTGTTGTGATTTGGCACTTTATAAATTAAACTGAATTGTCTGTTTAGTAGAAAAGGTGTCAGAAGTTGATTTACTTTGCATAAAGATAGAAAGCTGAGGAATAAATGGCTTCCTGAAGAGCTGTCGTCAGGATGAAGACAATTGGATACATAACAATTGTCCTCCATCAGTGTGTTAAAGTGATAGTATTCCATCATTCAGACATAGGTCACTTTTAACTTCAGATTCATTCACATACCCTGACAGAACAAGCACCCCCGTAGTTCATGTGCTATTTTTGACAGTGGGGGTTATTGGTAACATTATCAGTGTTGCTTGCCACATTATTATAACTTTAGACGGTTGTTTCCCATGTCTTTATTTATATTGAATAAGCTTAGTCCTTTAAAGGTCCATTTTCACATTTAATATATAACTGGCATTTGCAGTAATATCTGTTTTCTCATCTAACTCTGTAAAAAAGATATATATTTATTTTCCAAAACGCTGCAGTAATCCTGTTGACCTTATATTCCATCTGCTCTCTGTGGACTGTGTTTCAGTGGTATGCATAGCAGGTTGGTTAGTCAACTTTCTTTCCTGGGCCCCGGGGTTTCGGGCCCCTGGGCACAGCTGTCCTCTTGGTAGTTCAGCCTCAGTGTTCTGCACACTAAGTGTGTCAGAAATGAGGCGAAGCAAAATCTCAATTCAGATGGAATATCAGACAAGTGGGTTATTTCAAAGGTGGTACTTGGCAGCACAGCAGGATTCAAAAGGCCGTGTCCTTGCTGAACAATGGGTGTAGAATATTGAGTTTGGCCCCATTACAAATTCAACTTTTTTTTTCTTACTGCTATAGATAATGCTCATTGATCTGTGAAATTATGAGCCACCATTAGAAAGACCTGGCACATAATTCAGACTGCCTGAACTCTCAATCACTGAGCGGAAAACTCAAAGCCCAAATGGCAATTTACATCACAATGTACCACATTGATTTAGATCGAGAGGTGTGTTAAGAGATCCTTAACAACTGTGGACGCCCTCAGGTCTATAATAGGTATTGTTATGATTAAAAATGCCAAGCAAATTTGATTTCGGCAGACTGAAAATCACAGCAATCATGTCATGCCAGTCAACGCGCATTTTTTTAGAAATTAATCTTAAATGTTTATTGACTGTTGTAACTGATCGAAGCGGGACGGCTCCCATTTATAATGCAAGCCAGATGCCAGTGGTGGGAATATGAGCTGCATAGAGTGCCAGTAGAATTAAATATAAGATATACATCACCCTTTGACTTTGAAAATAGATTGTATCATAGTACCTGATTATGCGCCCCTGCTACAGCATACATAAGAGGAGGACTGTATGGAAAGCAATGCATCTTTTAAAACTTACAATAGGTATATCAGTGACACTTGATGAATCTTTGAAAGTGAGTTGAATTCACATTTGAGGAACGTGTAAGGAAAGACGCAGCATAATTAAATGGGCTGAAAAGTCTAGTCCCGACTGGCAGTCGTCCTCTCCCAGCCAGAGCTGCACTGCGTCAGGTGCCAGACAGATTCCTGAAGTCTCCTTGAACCTCGGCCGACTTACTTATATCCTGATAAGTGCTGAGATTGATCCTGAGTTCATTTCCTTGCAGTCGCCACCCTTCCAGCGATCCCTATAATTGCTGCAGGGGTACAATATTATATTTGGACAACGTCCAGTGAGGGCGCTGGAGATAGCTCCCACTTTGCATTTTTAATGTGACCCCTGAAGCATTTTGTCTAGTCCTTGCATTAAGCCTGTTCTCTTTTATCAATGCACAAATTGAAATCATTGATTAGGGATGGAGGTCAGAGGAGATGACAAATAGCCTTTTTTTCCTAAACATGTCCTCAGCTTCACCCTAATAATATATTTTTATTCTTATCATTAGCAGGCAGAGGGTGAAAATCAATACATTTTCATACGTAAATGTTAGCCTTTATTTGAAAGTCAAGCACTCTCACAGCTGAAAAACTCAGATTTTATAAGAACACTGGGTTTTCAAGAGCCTTTCACGCTTTACTCTTGTGCCTCATAATAAAATCATCTCATAGAAACACTGCCAGTCGGTTCTAGTGTAATAAAATTCTGGAAAGGTACCTGGTGGTACAGTATTTGGGTCACAATAACATCTTATTGCTCAGTTGTGTAGCCTATGCAGACAGCCCTTTGATGAATGAAAGTCAACTGAATTGTGGCAGACCGCCAGAATGAATAGGAGTGCAAATAACATTAGAGTTAGCAGAAGCAGAGCATGCCTGCACCAATAAATACAGAAAACACAGAAGTGTAATCTTTGGGGAAGCTTTAACTCAAGACTCGTACCTTATTTCAAACACAGGAGAGAAAAGCAAAAAAGTCTGTGTGTTTATGTTTAGCTGGCTAATGCTCCCCATGCTCATCGTCTTTGGTGTGGTTTTCAAATGCTGAAATAGCTCCTTATTAGCAGTTATCACAAAATACAGCTGTACTTTGATTTGAATGTCGGTTTGGTTGGTATGTAACGATATACAATACTGTGCAAAAGTCTACAGCCCCACATTTCTTTATATTTTCCTTCCAAGGAGTGGGATCTTGTAATCTTTAAGGTGGTCTTAAGCAATATTTCTTCTGTATTTCTGAAAGTCTTTTAGAGATTTTCTTTGGACATTGGATGCTTTTTCAGTAATATTCATTTGAGTGCCTTGTACCTGACCATTCTTGAGGGGAAGCCACGTAACACTGAACTATGAATCATTTAAACAAATAAAGGGCATCAAACTCAAAGTCGGAATCAGTGTTTTATCTACACATAACAAACAAAGAACCAATTTTGTTACCATACGCCTGTCCCAAAAACAAATGGTGTTTTCCTATTACCTTTGTCAAACCTAAGAAAATGCCAGATTATACAGCCTGACTGGTATTAAATAGTATTTTTCCATCAACAAGTTAATTACAAAAAGAGCTATTTGCTGGAAATGTGGTGTATCTCAGCATGTCTTTAAAAATTAAAAAAAATAAAGAAATTTGACAAGTGCAGGACAAAAGTCTCAGTGTCAGGCCCAAACGAACAGTCTACAGTAGATGCATTGTCTGAAAGTCATGTGCTTAAAAAATAGGAAAAAATCCAGCAATGACCTGACACAAAGCCTGAGTGATGCATCTGGACCATCTATTTTTCCCTGAAATTTCCTTCAAAATGGTCTAAGTGAAGACTGGCTGTCAAGAAACCATTCTTAAGGAAGGAAAACTGGGAGGCATGTCAAATTACATAAGAACTGAACTGAGTCACTGGCAACAGGTCTTATAGAGGGATAAATACAAATTTGGAATTTTTGTTTCAAATCATCATCAATATGTACAGAGGAGGCCAGGAGCGAGGTCCAAGAGTGAGTTTCTCAGGGGCTATTATCGTTAACGAAAACTAATGAAATAACGAAAACTATAAGTGAAAAAACATTTTCGTTAACAGAAATAAAAATAAAAACAAGACTTTGCAAAAAAAGGAAAACTAACTAACTAAACTAACTAAAACTGTAATGAGTATTCACAAAACTAACTAAAATTAACTGAATTTATAGCGAAAAATTGTTTAGTTTTAATTGATGTGTGTGTGTCATACAATAGTCTAGGGTGAAAATGAAGTGTAGTTTCCAGGTTTTTTTCTTGCTGTGTCTCATTATGCCAGCAGGTGGCAAGTACGTTAGTCGAGTCGTCTGTGTTGCTGCTCCGTCCCACGCAGAATCATGTCAGCAAAAGTCGGGAGAAATCGCTAGAGTCCAATTTCGGATTACTTTGAATATAACTGTGTTTTAGATAAAGCAAGTGTCTCGTAGTGGAAAGAGACAAATTATGCGGGACATTTCTAAAGGGAAAAAAATCCCACAAAGCTTAAAGTGCACTTGAAAAGCTCGCACAAGAAGGCTAACCTTCTTGTGAGCACGCCCAACCGTCATCCCCAGAAACAGAAGCTAACCCCAGGCAAGGCAGCGTGATGCATCGCAAGACAACATTAATGCAGTGCTTCCAACGGTGACCCGATGGCTGCTGGTTGGTCAATTCGCAGGAACATCACAAGCGAGAGGAAGCGTTTGTGTATATGTTTGTTGAGACTGGAATATCTACACAACTGTGTGAGTCAATTGCCTTCAAAAAGTTTAACAATTCACTTGAACCAAAATTACGAACACCCAGTGCTGTAAGAGTCTCATTGGGGCCAAGATATATCTTTTATAGTTCAATGGTTGTTCATCTGCCCTAATTTTTTATTTTTTTAAAGAACCCATAGGTTCCTCATAGGTGGGAATGTGAGTTGTCTGTCTCTGCGTGTTAGTCCTGCGCGACAGACTGCCGACCTTTCCAGGGTCAAGGTTATGGTAGCTGGAATAGCAACATACCCAAGGATAAGCAGAAGAGAATGACTGATATGATGAAACTGGGATTTTGTTACACTTAATTATTGCAAACTAAAACTATAACTGAAACTAATCTTAACATCAACTTAACATCACAAAGAGAAAAGAACTGATTATGGACTTTAGGAGGCAGGCTCCTCCTCCTAACCCTGTCATCATCAGAGGGGCTGATGTGGAGATCGTTGAGGATTACCGGTAGCTGGGGGTACACTTGGACTGTAAACTGGACTGGACCAAGAACACCAATGCTATCTTCAAAAAAGGGCAGAGTCGGCTTTTCCTACTGAGGCGACTTAGGTCCTTCAATGTTGGTAGGAAAATGCTGACCATATTCTATCACTCGGTGTTGGAGAGCGTTGTGTTCTTTGCAGATGTGTGCTGGGGAAGTGGGGTGAAGACAGCTGATGCCAACAGGCTGAACAAACTGATTAAAAAGGCTGGTTCTGTCCTGGGTGTCAGACTTGAGAACCTGGACGAGGTGTCTGAAAGGAGAATGCTGAAAAAAAGCTTCTTTCTATCATGGACAACCCCTGTCACCCCATGCACGCCCCCATGATGGACCATCGGAGCAAATGCAGCAAAAGACTCATTGCCCCAAAATGCAGAACTGACCGCCACAGTAAATCCTTTGTGCCGGTGGCAATAAGACTGTATAACTCTTCCTCGCTCTGTAGGTGATTTTCCTGAGACTATTACCAATGTTATTCTGTTCCCTTTCAGACCGTGCAATATTACCCAACAGTACCTTGTTTCATCCCCCCATCATACATTGCTACTCCCTTTATTCTATTGCACAATACTATGTCACTTTCTAGAATCGCCTGCACTGATAGTTAGGTTATTTATTATCCAGGATATAGTTATACAGTGGGGCAAAAAAGTATTTAGTCAGCCACCGATTGTGCAAGTTCCCCCACCTAAAATGATGACAGAGGTCAGTAATTTGCACCAGAGGTACACTTCAACTGTGAGAGACAGAATGTGAAAAAAAAATCCATGAATCCACATGGTAGGATTTGTAAAGAATTTATTCGTAAATCAGGGTGGAAAATAAGTATTTGGTCAATAACAAAAATACAACTCAATACTTTGTAACATAACCTTTGTTGGCAATAACAGAGGTCAAACGTTTACTATAGGTCTTTACCAGGTTTGCACACACAGTAGCTGGTATTTTGGCCCATTCCTCCATGCAGATCTTCTCGAGAGCAGTGATGTTTTGGGGCTGTCGCCGAGCAACACGGACTTTCAACTCCCGCCACAGATTTTCTATGGGGTTGAGGTCTGGAGACTGGCTAGGCCACTCCAGGACTTTCAAATGCTTCTTACGGAGCCACTCCTTTGTTGCCCGGGCGGTGTGTTTTGGATCATTGTCATGTTGGAAGACCCAGCCTCGTTTCATCTTCAAAGTTCTCACTGATGGAAGGAGGTTTTGGCTCAAAATCTCACGATACATGGCCCCATTCATTCTGTCCTTAACACGGATCAGTCGTCCTGTCCCCTTGGCAGAAAAACAGCCCCATAGCATGATGTTTCCACCCCCATGCTTCACAGTAGGTATGGTGTTCTTGGGATGCAACTCAGTATTCTTCTTCCTCCAAACACGACGAGTTGAGTTTATACCAAAAAGTTCTACTTTGGTTTCATCTGACCACATGACATTCTCCCAATCCTCTGCTGTATCATCCATGTGCTCTCTGGCAAACTTCAGACGGGCCTGGACATGCACTGGCTTCAGCAGCGGAACACGTCTGGCACTGCGGGATTTGATTCCCTGCCGTTGTAGTGTGTTACTGATGGTGACCTTTGTTACTTTGGTCCCAGCTCTCTGCAGGTCATTCACCAGGTCCCCCCGTGTGGTTCTGGGATCTTTGCTCACCGTTCTCATGATCATTTTGACCCCACGGGATGAGATCTTGCGTGGAGCCCCAGATCGAGGGAGATTATCAGTGGTCTTGTATGTCTTCCATTTTCTGATGATTGCTCCCACAGTTGATTTTTTCACACCAAGCTGCTTGCCTATTGTAGATTCACTCTTCCCAGTCTGGTGCAGGTCTACAATACTTTTCCTGGTGTCCTTCGAAAGCTCTTTGGTCTTGGCCATGGCGGAGTTTGGAGTCTGACTGTTTGAGGCTGTGGACAGGTGTCTTTTATACAGATGATGAGTTCAAACAGGTGCCATTCATACAGGTAACGAGTGGGGGACAGAAAAGCTTCTTACAGAAGACGTTACAGGTCTGTGAGAGCCAGAGATTTTCCTTGTTTGAGGTGACCAAATACTTATTTTCCACCCTAATTTACGAATAAATTCTTTACAAATCCTACCATGTGAATTCATGGATTTTTTTTCACATTCTGTCTCTCACAGTTGAAGTGTACCTCTGGTGCAAATTACTGACCTCTGTCATCATTTTAAGTGGGGGAACTTGCACAATCGGTGGCTGACTAAATACTTTTTTCCCCACTGTATATATTACTTCGTTAGAGTTATTTGATACTATGTCGTGCACTATCCTACTGTATGTTACTGTATACTACTATTCTTATTGTATATATTGTATATCTATTCATCTGTTCCTCTGTCTCTCCTGCTGCTTTGAGCATGTACATGACAAAAGAATTTCCCTCGGGATAAATAAAGTTATTCTTATTCTTATTATTCTTAATCAAAACTAAACTGAAACTAAGGATTTTCAAAAAAATAAAAACTAAACTAAACTAGCAAACAATTGGTAAAACTAATTAAAACTGATATAAAATTGAAAATCTGAAGTCAAAACTAAATAAAAATAAAAACTAATGAAAATTGCAAAACTATTAAAACCCTGGAGTGCACAAAAAAAGACAAAAGGCAGCCAACGTCCAAAGAAGACCTTTGAATGTCCTTCAATAAGCCTGGTGAAGTATTCCCGAAAACTTAAGAAATGACATGTATGAAATTTAGCTGATGTGCAAAATCCAAAGGAAATTTTATTGCAGTGCATTCAGTATTAATTAGGATATTCAAACAACCTGTCCCTAAATAGACAGGACTGTCACAGGATCTCATCAAGAAGAGAAAATGGGGCTGGATTTGCCACACACTTCGAAAACTATTCGACAACGTCACAAGGCAAGCACCAGACTGGATCCC
The DNA here is from genome assembly GCF_018398535.1 of Haplochromis burtoni. Taxonomy (NCBI): domain Eukaryota; kingdom Metazoa; phylum Chordata; class Actinopteri; order Cichliformes; family Cichlidae; genus Haplochromis; species Haplochromis burtoni. The sequence goes on along the minus strand of NW_024582965.1, from coordinate 270,274 downwards.
ACAAGGAAAAAGGAAAGTGGGGAAACCCAAAAAGACGTGGAGAAGATCTGTCAAGAGCAAAGTGAAGGCAGCCGGAATGACGTGGACACAGCTGAAGAGAACGGCCCAGAACAGAGTCTGTTGGCGTGGTTTTGTTGCAGACTTATGCTCCACCAGGAGTCTACAAGAAAATTGATTTATCACAGGATCTCCATTCATTAGGGTTTACCCTTGGATTTCTAAGTTGTAACGTAACATCTATCCACATTCTAATCCTAAGCTATCAGAATATGCAATTTATTTAAAAAAAATACAAATCTGGGGTTACGATGATGACATAGACCTCAACAGGTTAATACTGATTTGAATATTAGTTATTATAACTGCAGTTCAATCCATCCCATAGACCAGGGCTGTGTTTTTCTTTTTTTTCCCCACACTTTACATTGCCATCAATGAGGCTGATTTGGACCTGTTGGTGGGCCGGTTCAGGGATCTTTGACATCCCTGACACCAACAGTTGGCTCAAATCAAAAGTGAGTGAAGAACCATGAGGGGGTTCAGTCAGAAGACATTTCTGGTAATTTATTCAGTGGTCATGGGGGAAAGTTTCATTGAGACCAAAACCAAATACAATGCATGAAAGAAATGATTCTAAAAGGACAATGCAAGCAGAAGTCAGTCATATTAGCTGAGCATACTGATTCATTTCCTTTTTCCTAATCAATGAACACATTGCGTATTTTGGATCGAAAACTGGTGAAAATGCCAGTGCATTTATCCAAATGGGAAAAATGCCAATGTGTTTCTCCACGGCTGTACACCTGAGAATGTCAGTTATAAAATTTGATAGATTTTTTTTCTTCTCCCACCATATTTCATGGATTGCCTAGCATCACACACCTCCTACTCAGAAAAGCCAACATCTGGCTGGATTGGATGAGAACACAAACACATATTGTGCCTGTGGACTGTGCTGGCAGACATGCATGCTCACACAACGATGGGCCTGGCATAGTGGGATGCTGAATTTTCAGAGTGAATTAGATGTTGGACCTGATAAGAAAGTGTTGTACTTTTGCAAATTAGGCTTCTGATATACAGTTTTTTCCCTGTTGTTATTTTTATTATTACTTCCCGTGCTTTGATTAAGTTATACAGACTGGATACATCTGTATATTCAGACACACAAGCCTTTCACCTTGAAGCCTGGGTGCAAACTACAGGTGAGCCAGGGGGAGGCTTTGCTCTTCTTAATATTGCATAAGCTAGTAAGATGATTTGTGGATTTTGTGTGTGTTCCCATGTGTGTACTGCAGTGGAGTGTGAAACTGTAGTATTTCTTTTTGTTATACATCTGTAAATACACTGTCTCTCTGGCCCCAATTGAGCTGAAAGGCACACAGCAGTGGTGACTTTTCATTAATTTTCTCATTTTTATTATTCATAGTCACACTCAGTGCTGAATTTGCAGATTTTGAAACACATGCTTCAGTTCCATTAGTTCAGGGGGAGGGGAGGGGAGAGGAGAAAAGCATCAGATAAAGCCAAAACTGCTCCTGCTAAAACTGTCATCAGGTCACATTATATATTTATATTTAATAGATTAAACAAGCCTTTTTTGCACATAGGAACAGTCTGAATATCGGGCTGTTCTTGTAATAATAATCATTAGTTGCTGTAAAACTCTTAAGTGCTGAGGACTGGGACCACCTACACATAAATTAGTGCAGTTCATAGTTTCCGGCATGACATGCTGTAAATCTGAAGATAGGACCCCGTCTCACAGCAGGTCATGACATAGTTCATGAACACAGATTGTTCTGTTTTGTTTTGTTTTTTCATGTCAGCAAGTGAGCACAAGCATGTACGTAATGCAGCAGGAAGTATATCCCTGGTCAGAAGCGTTGATTTGGTGTACAGAAAGCAGCGAGAAGTCACCATGGAAACTGAGAAACATAGTTTGAAATAATGTGGCAACAACTGTATTTGAACCCAAATCAACTTTTTAACGCAGTAGGTTTTAATATTCAACCTTAACCCAGCTGTTTTTAATCTCTACATCTAAACAACAGACACATATTTTGAAAAAGCATGAAATGTTTTAAAAAAATCCTAGAAATGATCTGTGAGCATCTATGAGATTTTGACCCAAACTTGGGCCTGTGGTATGCAGGCCAACGTAAACGACTACCACCCCACCGTTTTGCCTTTGAATCAGCACATATCAGAGCAGACTGATGAAAAGTCATGTTTAGAGTCTCAAAATAATGTTGGGAATGTTGTTGTGAAAAACATGGTCAGAAATATGAGTCAATGCAATAAAGGTAATAACTACATCTCAGACAGCCAAGAGACCAGAAGGACACTTAAAGTGGAAATGAAACACTCAATGTATAAAGGCTAATTTACACCATGAAGCCCTGCTCTTAAAAATGTCTTAAAAAGACGAAAATCCACCTGTGAGCCACAATGTTGCGGTTTGTAAAGCACTTTATAAAAGAGAACAGTGTGGAGGGGATTGCTTGTTTGGTTGGTTGCGCACCAGCCAACCAAGCAATCCGGTGACATAACGTTCTGTACTTACAGAAGTGTTACATCTATATCAGTTTATGAGAGAACAACTCTATGGTGCAAATTAGCCTTTATACATTGAGTGTTTCCTTAAAATCCCTTTTTAATGCAGCTGATAAAGTTGACTTTAAATCATATGGCAAGCACAGTCGGTCATGTTACCTTAACTTAAAAGACATTTAAACATTGTGCAAACACAATGATAGTCATCTATCCATTACCAGAGCCCTTTAGTAAGTCATGGTCGTATTAAAGGAGCAGCTGTGGCAGTGTTTTACCACCTGATTGGTCCTCCTGTTTGTTGTGTTCTCCAATGTCTCTTTTGGTTAATGTCTTCTCTCGTCTCCTCCTAGTTGTTTGCCTAGGTTGTCAGAGTTGCCAAGATACTTACCTCTAGTCCCTACTGGAGTGCAAGAGTCGCAGCTGGATCATAACTGTGTGCAAGTCCAAGCCTGAAATCAATCTGTGGATCACAGTGTGTACCTTCAACCTATCTGCCTGCCCACTCTCCACCATCCAGCCTGCAACACTCTCGGAAACCAGCCTACTCACATACAGACTGCCTTCCGGCCACCTATCTTTCTAAACCAAGTCAGAATGCTTCCCAATCTCTCTCTTTGCATTCGCTTTAGTCTCTTCCCTGCCAGCCGTTGCTTTTTTCCAGATTCAAAACAAGAACATCTTCTACCAGGACATTAAGCTGGAGAATATCTTGATAGAAACCAGTACAGATATCTTGCGTAAATTAAGGCTCATTGATTTTGGACTCAGTTGCTTCACAAAGAAGACTTCATTGTAAAGGACCTTCTATGGTACTCTAGCCCACATCCCACCTGAGTGTTATCAGTCGTACAAATATAGGCCTGGTCCCACCACAGTGTGGCAGCTGGGAGTGGTCCTGTAGTCCGCAGTCCCACACAATTTGAAACAACAGGCTTTCTAAGCATCAAAATCAAGATTAAAAGGCAAAGTACATAAAAGAAACTGTTGTTGTGATTTGGTGCGATATTAATCAATTACTGAGCTGATGCTATTTCGATTACAACAAGGAGTTTGATTCCAAAGAGTTCCCATTATAACCCTGTAATCTTCCAACTCCAACAGGGAAAATTTTTTGGTGAATGCGACAAAATGTCTTTTTAGGACTTTGAATCAGCTCAATTAGTTTTTTAACTGCTCCAAATCTTGCTTTTTAACTTGCAAAAATTAAAAAAGTTGAACTATTCTTTTGTAATACTTCTTTGCTGATAGTGGAAACTATCGTCGCATTTCATTTCCACCCTCAGCAAAATGACGTCATTTCAAAAAGAAAAAGAAGAACTTTAGATCGGATTAACTCGCTGAATCCTTTTTGACAGGGACTCTCATTGTCCCAAATAAGTGGCTTTCTCCCGAGGCCATTGTAAGTTTGGAGAAACTCACTTGCAACGATGTTATTGACATGTCGTATAGCACTTTTAATTTCCATCGTGCAGATCTGCTTAAAGAAAAGAAACTCTCAAACAAAACTCCCAGTGCACTGTTCAAAAACAAAAAATAAAATAAAATAAAAATAACAGATCAAAATGAAAAATAAAAATACAGAAGCCCGGTCTTAGGACTTGTCCCAGAATATTCTTTCTCTAAAAAGTAAAGACACACCAAATCTAGAACTTGGTGAAAAAGAAAAATGCCTCAGCCAATCCCCAAAACTTTCACCAACCATCCCACACGCTTCACACAAACGCAATATTCTTTGAAATGATCAGTTTCTTCCTTTGTCCCCAGGTGTGTGCCACGGTAAAACCTTCCCCATACATGAGAAACAAAAAACAAAACAAAAACAAAAAACTAAAAATCTGCTAGTTTCACTCATTTTAACTCTGGCTGCAGGATTCTGTTCACCCCTGCTATCATTCAGTCATATTCCCCAAAATAATACTAATTCAGTTGTCTATGTATCACTTCTCAGACAGGATGATGGTAACAGTATTGCCTACTTAAAATTGTGTTTGATCCTAATGAGCTTCATTACATGTGTGTGTGTGTGTTAGTCGGGTTAATACATTTTCTATTTCTGTGTATCCTTTTATTCACATTCCCCCTTTTTTCTGAAACAAAACTCCGTTCACTCCAAATTTTGTTTCAGAAACATCTAAATGAAAATCTCTGTCATAGTCAGGCACAGCTAAACCCCAAATGCTTGCAGGTTACCATCAGCAACCACGCTGTGTGTTGTTAACCCCTTCTACAAATATGAATGTATATATAATGTGTATGATTTTATGCTACCTCTAGTACATAATAATAATAATAATAATGGATTGGATTTATATAGCGCTTTTCTAGGCACCCAAAGCGCTTTACAATACCACTATTCATTCACTCTCACACTGGTGGAGGCAGCTACAGTTGTAGCCACAGCTGCCCTGGGGCAGACTGACAGAAGCGAGGCTGCCATATCGCGCCATCGGCCCCTCTGGCCAACACCAGTAGGCAAGTAAGGTAAAATGTCTTGACCAAGGACACAACGACCAGGACAGAGAGCCCCACAAAAGGGATACCTCAGTGCTTGTCTTCCTCCCCCTTTTGTGGTGGTCTGGACACTGTGTCAGTCCTCTGCTTCAAGGCAGTCGTTTGTCTCCCCGGATTCCTTAACCCAATTTGATTCCCCACACTAAAACAGCATTCCTCTGTGTCCTCACCTGCTCTTTCTTTCACTTTGGTCTCTTCTTCCACTTTGCAGTCCAGTGGCAGTCAGTTCTCTTCAGCTTTGTCCCGTGTATCTCTTTGTCCCACTGTCTCTTTCATTGCCATCTCGCTCCCAACATGGCAAATGTCAAACTCAGACAGTCTTTTCAAAAGTCCTTCACACACAGTGAAGTTGCAGCTTGCTGGAAATGCATCTCCATTCATCCAATCAAGATGATGGATCTTCTTTCTGATGCCGTTTGCCCACAGCGCTGCTGGACCTCTCTGGTCAGGACTCTGGTATTGTCTCTTGGACTGCTGTCCACTGTTGATGTTCATGGTTGTGCTTCTGGAACTGCACTCCTCGTCTTCAAGGAGAGATTAGCTTCCTTGGAGCTTGCTTGTTCAGGATGAGGATGGGAAGCTGCAAAACAATTCAGCCAAAAACTCGGGCTGTGTGTTTCTAATGATCTTAACCTATAATTTTTCTTCCGACTGCTGCCCGTGGAGAATTGATCCAGGTCCGTTCCCCACCTGTAATCGACAGACTGAGTGACTTTCATTATTCACTGTCACTGCATATATATTTTAATCACTGCTAAAGCAACACATCACCACTTATTTTGTTTTGAACTCTACTGACTTTAAACCCCGAAATTTTTATTTGTTCTTAACCGCAAACACAAAAATCTTCTTGATGTTGTTGTTAATTATTTTCATCCACAACACTCTGATTTATGTTTTCTTTTGTGTCCAGCAGGGGAAGAAGGTGACCTGTAGTATCACTGCTGCCCCCAGTTGGAGACAATTTCCCACTCACACGTCAACACTTTTTATTTTCTTTTTTCTTCTTTTTTTTTTCTTTTTTTCTTTTTTACCCCATTGTTTTCCACCCACACATTAACCCTTTAAGACCATAGAACCAAGTCCGCCAGAGCTTATATTATATTTTTACATGCTGTAGTGCCATTTTTGGGAGCATTTCAAGTTGCTATACATCAATACAACCATTATAGCCCAAATTTTAATAATATGTCTGCATTAAGTGCATAGTAATTACATAAATTGCAAAAAAGTGCAATAAACTACAAAAAAATTGAAAATCGTTTTTGTTTTTTTAACATATATTTCTAGTTAGAGAAATTTAAGAGGCTTATCCCTCAAAACTGTAAATACAAAAAAGTTGCACAAAATAGTTTCCCACCACAGGAAATTTATTTTGAGTGTCTTCATAGTTTTATTTTTGAAATACACCAATTTTTATATCACTGCAGGAAAAACGAAAATAAATATTATAGTGCAAATTTGCAAAATAACAGCATATGCATCAAAATAAACTATTTCCAGCAGTTCAATATGAGTCCTAAGCATCCCAGAAATTATACAGAAAGTCATAAAGTCAAACATAACTTTTAAAAACACAAGTATAGGCTCATAAGGCCCTGAAGACAAAAAACTACATTTCCGCAAAATGACGTCACTTCCGGTTTCGGGCAGGACATGGCGGACCTGCGATAGTTCGTGCTGATGGACGTAGGAAGTGTTACAAACAGCTGATCGAATCGGCAAAGCGTTTTTCTGGAATATTATGTTTTTGTTGCTGCAAGCGCTTTTTATGCAGTTTTTGCAAAGCTATATGTGGAAGGAAACCGTGACTTAGGACAAGCTGATGGCATAAGATGTAAGTACAACTCCTCCGGTTTCATATGCAAAAAAAAATTATTGTGCTAGCTTACGTGGTTGCAGTGCTACCGGGATTTAAAAATAGTTATGCAAAACGGAGCGTGTCCGCTCCGACTGGCTTTAAAGGGTTAACCTGTTAACTCACTCCTCCAACCTCATTCTCCTTTCTCCCCAACAGTTCTCATGCAGTCCATGATCAAATTCTCCAATCATCCTTGAGTACTTGGTCACCTTTAAATGTCACTGTTAATTTTATCAATTTATTTATCATTAACTTAACACTAATCGACTGTTTATTTTTCTTTCTTTATTTTAGCTCATTTTCTCCTATTTGATCACTTTGATTTCTTGACTATTATTATTTCACAGAAAATCAACTGATGTACTTTTTGTCATCAAGGAATTCACCCACACACTCACAGCCTGGTCACTCACCCCCACCTTTCTTTCTCTCACACACACACACACATTTTACTCCTCCTTTGTTCCACCTGTGAACGCGCCCCTCGAGGCTGGCTCACACACCTCATACTTCTCGCAGTCCCATTCAAACTTTCTGCGAGACACTTCCTCTGCTGATTCAGGACAACGCCCTGATCCGCACACAGAGCGGGTGCCGTCCGCTCTTGTACACCTCACAAATTATTCAAACTGCGCCACGGACTCGATACCGCGGTTTCTCTTCCCCAAAACATAAAACCAAATTCAACCCCCCAATTGACTTCACAGTTTGCAACCATTTGTGACATGGCCTCCTGCCGCGATTTCTACACACCACAAACACACACAAATTCTTTTTATTACTTCGGACAAGACACAAACTCTAACTGTGCTTTCACACACATTACACAGTCCTCTTTCTGCATCAGGCACTGGTTCAACTCAGCTCGGAATCTAACCGGCCAAAGCAATCCTGCTTTTATGCATACTTCAGACTGCGACAGGGACTTCAACCCAGACTTAGTTATTTAGGAGTTCCGAATCCCCAGGTTACCAGCCTGGATCTCCTGTCCCACAGGTCCTACTCCCATGTCCGAGAATAGGTGGGGCAACCAAGCCCGGAACACACACGGTCCTCAGCTGGTGACGAGGCCTTAAACCCCGCTTTCTAATTACTAATAGTAACACACGTTTCCTGCTTTAACGCACGGGGACGGGTCACAACACTGCCACTTTTTTCCTAATAACTAAGACGGATCACACACCGTCGCAGATGAAACACCACTTACAAATCCGTAACAAACGTCTCCTGCTTTAATGCACTGAGATTTTCTTACGGCGCACTAAACATCAAACTGAAGTTCTTAGCAAAAGTCTCTTGCTTTAGTCGCACTGGGACGGGCCCTAGCCACCTCTTTATTCTACTGAGTGAATTTACACTGTGATACGCTCAACTTAGCGAACAGATAATTTAAACTTTATTCAATATGCACACTTCGAAAATAAACAGGTAGTGCCTACCTTTTAAATGATTGAGCTAGCTCTCTGTTCGCCTCGTTTTCACGATCTCAGCTCTGCCAATTCGTCCTCTCTGAGCCTTGAGCGAATCCCGGGTTTTCGGCACCAAAACTGTTACGAAATCAGTTTTACCCCGGTTCTTTTTATTCCTCGAAGCATCCAGAGGCGGCACCGGACTCAGTAGTCATTTTCACAAAACCTTTATTCATCTTTATTCATCTTCATTTAAGCATGCATCTTCTAGAAGGGGAGACGTGCAAGGCCAGTGTCCCTCTGCAGATCTTCACTCCTTTGTCTGTGTTTGCAGCACACCCCCATGGTGTGCTGCAAACTCTGTGTTTGTATGTGTGCACGAGCATGTGAGTGCCTGTGTATGCGCGTACCCGTGTGTCTTTGTGAGTGCAGGTGAGTGAGTGTGCGTGTGGATGTGTGAGTGTAACAGTTTAAGCACTGTGTGTGTGTGTGTCTCTGCGTACGTGACTTCCTGACGGTCATAAAAGTAATCTCACCCAAGCTACACCAAATTCCTCTACACAACATAGAAAACAGAGTTAACATATTACAAACACTGAGACCCCCACTCTGCATCCACTGGGCCATTGGCCTCTTGTTGTCTTACATTTACAGATAAGGTGGAGAGTCTCCTACAAACCTACTTCTAAGTTTATAACAATTATGAGTTTTATTAAAGGTACAAGCATCAGCATCAGCAACCCCCAACTGTAGCTTCCTGTCTCCTTTTATGACAGGCAGACCCCCAGTGTCCATAAATTCCTTTCCCTCTAAACTATTACACACACTCTCAGGCCTACAGCGAAGCCAACCTAAAACACAGACCAATCCTTCCTTACTCCTCTGATCTAAACAAATTTAACACATCATATTATAATAATAATTTTCTTGTACTCACAGTTGCCACGTCACGCTGGCTGATCTGTCTCCAGATTAGGCATCACACCCATACAATCAGGCAGCGGGTTCCTCTTTTCACCTGGCCTTCACACATTCCTCCTCATATCTGAGGCCTCTCTCCTCCCAGTGCTCAGCTAGCCTGCTTTTAAAAGGTCTTTACACAGCTGATAGGCCACCTCTGGACACACCCATACCTCAGCAGTTGATCCCTATCAGCTAATTTATCCCATGCGCAGCCAGTCCACAGTGGATTAAAACCATGTCAAAATAGAACACTAAAAACCATGCAATATAAACAGAATAAAATCATGCAAATCAAAACTGCACTCATACATAAACACTAAAAATCAGAATAAAACCAATATACAAGATAAATACAAAATTTACACTAAGATTAAATCCTTATATTTTGCATTCTCTAAAAAAATATTAAAAGTGTATTTGGAGACATCCTTATCAGATGTCTGAACCATCTCAACTGGAGGAGCAGCGACTCTACTTTGACCCCCTCCCGGATGGCCGAACTTCTCATCCTGTCTCTGAGGGAGAGGCTAACCACCCTTCGAAGGAAGCTCATTTCCGCAGCTTGTATCCGCAGTCTCGTTCTTTTGCTCATAGCTGAGGTTAGGGACGTAGATCGACCGATAAATTAAGACTTTCACTTTTACACTCAGCTCTCTCTTCACCACGATGGACCGGTACAGTATCCGCATCACTGCAGCTGCACCACCAATCCGTCTGTCGATCTCCCGCTCCCTTCTCTCCCTTCTCCCGTCACTCATGAGCAAGACCCTGAGATACTTAAACTCCTCCATTTGGGGCAGGAACTCGTCCCTGACCTGGAGTGGGCACTCCACCCTTTTCCGGCTGACGACTATGGCCTCAGATTTGGAGGTGCTGATTCTCTTTTCCACCACTTCACACTAGGCTGCGAACAGTTCCAGTGTGAGCTGGAGGCCATCACCTGATAAACCCAAAAGAACCACATCATCTGCACAAAGCAGAGATGAGATTCTGAGACCACCCACGTGAAAGCCACTTGGCTATGCTTACAAATTTTGTCCATAAAAATTACGAACAGAGTCGGTGACAAAGGGCAGCCCTGGTGGAGTCCATCACCCACTGGGAACGAGTCCAACTTATTGCTGGCTATGCTTGCACCGGTTGTATAAGAATTGAATGGCCCGTAGCAATGACACACCATACTCCCAAAACATCTCCCACAGGACAGCCCGAGGGACACGGTTGAATGCCTTCTCCTAGCTCACACAACACATGTAGACTGGTTGGGCAAACTCCCATCCACCCTCAAGTATCCTCGAGAAGATAAAGAGCAGGTTCAGTGTTCCACGATCAGGACAAAAACCGCATTGTTCCTCTTGTATCTGAGGTTTGACTAACAAACGGACTCTCCTCTCCAGCACTCTGGCGTAGACTTTCCCAGGGAGGCTGATGAGTGTGATCCCCTTATAGTTGGAACACACCCTCCTTAAACCCTTCTTAAAGATAGGAACCACCAGACCAGTCTGCCAATCCACAGTTACCACCCTTGATCTCCACGCAACAGTGCAGAGGCGTGTGAACCAAGACAGCCCTACAACATCCAGAGCCTTCAGGAACTCAGGGCGGACCTCATCCCCCCGAGGGGCTCTGCCACCAAGGAGTTGTTTAACTGCTTCAGTGACCTCACCCACAGAGATAGTCAATCTTACATACAATTCAATTCAATTCAATTTTATTTATATAGCGCCAAATCAAAACAAAAATGGCCTCAAGGCGCTTCATCGCTACAGAGAAAAACCCAATAATCATATGACCCCCTATGAGCAAGCACTTCGGGGACAGTGGGAAGGAAAAACTCC
>NW_024582965.1:218659-252732 GCF_018398535.1 Haplochromis burtoni | reverse complement strand
CTTTTAACAGGAAGAAACCTCCGGCAGAACCAGGCCCAGGGAGGGGCGGCCATCTGCTGCGACCGGTTGGGGTGAGAGAAGGAAGACAGGATAAAAGACATGCTGTGGAAGAGAGACAGAGGTTAATAATTTTTTCTTTTCCTCTCAGTAAAATCCCTCAGCACTGCTCTTCCTCTTCAGTGACTATCTGTGTATCTGTGTAGACGGGGAAAAAAAATAGGAGTCTGCTCAGGAACAGACAAAAAATGTACTGAAAACATTGGGGAGGGGTTTGTGAAAAAAAGGAGAATCTAACACCAAAACAGAAAACCAGTCACACTATCTTCTGGGGTTAAAATAATATTGCACCACCTAACCATGTGTGGCCTGGGTGGGGGGCAGTCATTATATTGGACAACGCTGAAAAAGTTGCTCATCAGGAAATACAGACATACCTCAAGTAAAACAACAAAAAAAAAATGTTTGAAAAGTTTCAACAAAAAGCAACTTGTTATGCATGGACTTTATTTGCTGTCACAAATCCATTAAACACAATACAGGTTACTTTATATTCCTGTAATCTAGGACATAGGTGTCAAACTCTGGCCTGCGGGCCAAATTTGGCCTGCAGCCTAATTACATTTGGCCCCCGAAGCCATACCAAATTATTATTATAGAGCTGGCCTACTGGCATTATACAGCTAATATATATGTTGTTTAGTATTAAGCTTTGCTTGTTCCATATTCAGTTTTTCAGCAAAACGTGTTTGAGTCCATTAGAAAAGATTCATTCTTATATCTGGAGGAATAAATATATTTCAATAAATATTAACGTTAGCCTGCGACTTTGTTCCAGTTTTGAATTTTAGCCCACTGTGTATTTGAGTTTGACACCCCTGATCTAGGATATTTGGTGTTACCCAAATAATGTGAGTATTCCTGAGCCACACATTGTTTTCGTAATCAAATGGGTTTTATCTAACATTTGTGGTATTAGTTCTAGAAAACAAAATACACCAAAAAATACCCCCCAGATTGTCTTGCCACCACCTGTTTTCATTGAATTCATAAATTCTCTGTTGCTCAGTGTTTAAATAGATGTATGATTTCTGTATCTTACATTTCCAACCACAAATTAGACTTAGAAGTAATTAGAATTAAAGTAATATATATATGAATTCCTAAAATGTCAGTTTAGCTTGAAGCGTCTCAGCTGCTGTCCTTCACTCTGTTTGATTCTCCCAGTGTCATCATTAATAATACATAGGCTGAATCATACTAGGCTCCTCTTCATTAATATTTCACATGGACTTTCTAGCAGCAGTGGGCTTCCCCTAACCTTTCACTTCTTTGTAGGAATCATCATTTACTGCAGATGAAAGGAGTGGACACAGATGTGTCATTAATGTGCCAGTTGCAATGTGTTACTAAAAAAGGAGAATAAAATATACATACATATATTGTATATAAGTATTCACAGCTAATGTGCAGCAATTTGTTGAAGTACTTTTGGCAGCAATTACAGCCTCAAATATTTTAGTATGACACTACAAGCTTGCCACACCTAGTTTTGGGGAGTTACCCCAATTCTACTTGGGGATAGGAAACATTTGTGTGCAGACATTTTCATATCTCTCAAGAAATGTTCTCTCGGGTTCATGTCAGTGCTGTGGCTGGGCCACGCAAGGACATTCACAGAGTGGTCCACTGCTTTGTTATCTTTTTGCAACATTGGCCTGTATGGTAGAATTGCCAAACTGAACCAACTCCTCGGTAAAAGGCACATGAAAACCTGCCTGGAATTTGCCGAAAGGTACCTAAACGACTCTCAGACCACGAGAAACAAAATTCTGTGATCTGATGAAACAAAGATTGAGCTCTTTGGCCTGAATGCCAAGTGTCATATGTGGAGGAAATCTCGTACCACTTTGCCGTGTGTTTTGGGTTGTGTCCTGTCGGATGATAAACCTTTAGCCCAGTCCAACCCTCAGTGTTCTGGAGTAAGTTATCGTCAAGGAGTTTCTATGTTTCTCCATTCACCTTTCTCTTGACTCTGACAAGTCTCCCTGTTCTTGCTGCTGAAAAACATCCCCACAGCGTGATAGTGCCACCATCATGCTTCACTGTAGGGATGGGATTCGCCAGGTGATGACAGGTACCGGTGGTTTCCTCCAGACATGGCACTTAGCATTCAGAATAAAGACTTCAACCTTTGTTTTGTTTCTCACAGTCTGAGAGTCTTTTAGTCTTTTTTAGACAAACTCCAGGCGGGCTGTCATTGGCCTTTTACTGTGGATCTGGCCAAATGGTTGACCTTTTGGAAGTTTCTCTTCTATCCACAGAGCAATGCAGAAGTTCTGCCAGATTCACCATCCGGCTCTTGGTCACCCTGTGACTAATTCCAGGTGGATTGGCCAGGTGGGCGGTTAGCTTGAGGGAGAGTTCTCATGGTTCCAAATATCTTCTTTCCGAATACAATGTGTATTTTTCTGTTTTTCTGTTTACAATTAACAAGTGGCACCTGTCCTGTTAGTAAATTACCCAAAGCGCGTAATTTGTGACCTTGCCTTAAATTGCACAGATTGTGGTCACATTTTGCTCCATGTAGGAAATGTGACCCTTAATTTCTAGTTCTAACAGTAGACTTTTCCATGAAGGGTACACAACCTGGGGTGCATGAAATCACTTGTGTATATGAACTAAAGCTCATAAGATAGTAAGTAAATATTTTTTTTTCTTTTGAACTTGTTATTCAAGAGATTAAGAGGTACAGTTCCACTTTTTTGCGTAGAAGCAGCAAATATACAGCCACTGCAATCACCTTCAAACTTAAAGATGGGAACTTACAAAGATCCTTTAATTACATTGCCACTTAAACTATTCCGCTGTGAATTTTTAAGTGTTCAGCAGTTTGTGCTGAAGAATCCATATAGAACTCTTTTACTGTATTCATGATGAAATTGATTGTATTACTATATCTCAGCCATGACAAAATGATTTTTCTTTTCATTTAGCATCTGAACACTCTCAAAATCCTCAGATTAGCTTCTGATAATAATGTCGTAATTTCACATTTATTATGCTACAGGTCAAAACTGGTGTATGACAGATAAATGCTAAGAGATGACAACAAGAAATATGCAATGTTTTCCATGAGTGTAAAAAAAAGAACACTCTTTAATCCAAAATTATGTACATTTGCAACATTTTATCTTTGAACTGCAGTGACATAGGATTGCAAATCTATTCATACCACACATGAATAGCAGCGTGCGAGTTTTTGTGTGTGTGATTTGCGTTTGTAGCAAGTTGCTCTGGGCTTGGAGTCATTCTTTGGATGAATGTGTCATGACTTTATATGTATCCAAGTGTGTGGTTGAGGTAAATGTGTGTATCTATGTCTGTGACTGTGTGTATGAAGCCTCTGGAAGTACATAAATGTATGCTTGTGCATGACTATTAGTGCCAATCCATTTAATAGTGTGACGTCACATAGCACAGTGTGAAATTTGATGTGATGAATGGCTTAGTATTTTAACTTACTAGGTATCACTTTTTTAAATAGGCAGTAATCATATTACAATTTCTTTTGGTTAAACACAACAGTAAAGTGTTTTATCATAATCTTACCCATAATTAATAAAGCCTGTAAAACAATGTTAAGGACAAATCTATAAACTGTAGACAAATATGAACAACGCACTAAAGTTTGCATTCTGTAAAATAACCAGCAGGTGGCAATACATCTGAAGTGAAAAAAAGTCAGATGCTATTCAACTTTGACCTTTAATATGGTTTTCACAATACTAAAATTTCAAACTCAAGATCAATAACAAAATACCCGATACAATTTCAATAACATGGAGGGAAAAAAATGACAAAAAACTAAGAGGCATTTTTTTTATGTTAGAGCAATCTAAACAATAACATAAATAACACAATGTTAGGTTCTCTAATGTGCTCAGTAATAGACTAGCATCACTTTAAAATGTGAGTCAAATATTTTAATATCTAGTAGTGTAAATCTATCTACTGTATTTTTAGGTTGTCCGAGGCAGTGCTATATATTTGTTGTTAATCAAAGAGAGTTGATAAAGTAAACTGGAACTTTTGCAGTCTAGTTGCTTGTTGATTTTTCTCAGCTTCAATCTGAAACTTTAAGGGAAACAACATTTTTTAGACGCAAATAATTTGTCTTATCCTGTTGAGTTAATGCTGTCTTAACATTATAGATGAGCCAGACTAATTACATTTGTTGCCTAACTCTGTTATTAATGTTACTTTTTAATCATTGACCATAGACATGGCTGTAGCCAGCTATGAAGCTAAAGAGGCTGCAACCTTGGTAATTTTTTAGTGCTTTAATTGGTTCCTGCTTTTACAAAAAACAAACAAAAAAAAAAACCCTACAGCGTTATGGGCCCCACTATAGGGTGTTCTTTTGTGTTTTTTTAATTTGTGATGGAAAGTATTGTGTTTCATTTCATCTTCCATTTTCTTTATACATGTCATGGTCCTGACGTGTTTCCCAGTTGTTTCCTCTCTGCCCTGTTCCCCACCTGTATTTAGTGTCTGCGTGTGTTCCCGTTTGTTGTCGCGTCATCCCTCATTCTGGCCTAAGTGTTCTGTTTTCATGCACTGTTTCTAATTGTCCCAGTTTAGGTTTTGTTTAGTTTTTTGGCAGCAATAAAGCTGTGGTTTTTGAGTTTAAGTTCTGCTTCTGTGAGCCTGCTTATGCCTGCACACAGTCATGACAATACACAAAGTATAGACAGCTTTATACATCTGGTACATGTTAAATATGATCCACTAAGACAAAAAAATCTGGAATTCAGTCATTTTAAATCCCGGGTTATGGCTCTGGCAGTTAGCCACTGCATAAATGATAAAAGAGTGGGGGTCAGGTAGATGCTAATAGTTACAGTGAATAGACTGGTTCTTATTTATGTCTTTCTACTTGAACACTCAAAACACGTCTCATGTCTCAGACCTAAGTTTTTTCTATCTGAGAATTGCAGACATTCATACTGAGATGAGCAAGTTCAGTATCTTGCACAAAAACACTTGGACATGCAGGCTGGAGAATGGAGCAGCCAGGGATCGAACCATCAATCTTATAATTAGTTGACCTTCTCCGCCTACTGAGCTACAGCCACTCCACAAATTTAAACAGCTAAGTTTAAGTTTTTTTGAGCTATTGAAATGCTTCATAAAATGTTGTTCAATGTTGTGAATAACAACTAACAAAGCTGCTGGTGAGGTGATGGTTGTTTTGATGATGTGTTGTTGCTTTTGTCTAATCTGATGGGCATTTTTAGTATCTTTTACTATCTGGGTCTCAATTTTTTTGACTACCCTATTGCTTGCATTGAGCAACACAAGCAGAGCAGCTGTAGAAAGTTAACTAGCACCTGTTACCCAGAAGGAATGCCAGTGTATTTCCTCTTCACCTTCACTGGAAGATCCCAATGTGATGGTGGAAAATTGAAGCTGTGACTATTCTCCGACTCTGTGGGAATAAATCTGCATGTGCACACTTCTTCTGGGGGTATTCTGACATCTCACTGCGCACATTGTGATAATTTATTCAGCAAAGATGGTGCTTACAGGCCTTGAATGATGAAGAACAAAGGGAGAATATGGATTAAGAGAATGACCTTGAAATCAAGGTAACCTCAGCAGCATGATCAAAGCCCTTGTTCACTTTCTTTCGAGTCAGAGATACGTCTGGAGGTTTTGCATAATCACTGAGCGCCGAACTCCCACAGGGTGGGCAGGATTCTTACTAAATCTTGGGAGCTGAAAATGTGTTTCTGCCACCTTGTCTCCCACCATCCCCTCCACACCTGAAATAATAAAACAATTGATAAGGTCATTTGGGAGTGTTTAGTCACTGCTGAACACCTTTAGGAGGCTGGAGAAATAGAACTGTCTTGCAGAGGCATGGCAGCGTATCGGAGTGCACCAGCAGTCAAAGGGAGCTCAGGCGAGACGAGCTGTAAGTGGATCCTCCACCTGATGTCCGCATCAGTTACATCTGACTGATTTCTGTCTCCACTGGTCCCAGTCGACAGGCCAGGGAGGGGAAAGGGGCACTTGCTCATCACCACCAGATGGCCGCGAGCTATTCATACTTGGCATTCTTGTGTTTCACTTCCCATGGTTAATCATCGGCCGTCTGCCCTGTTCGTTTACAAGTCTGATACTGGGATTGTCAAAAGTGTTACTTTTTGAATTCAGCTGTAAATTGACATCATCACCAACCATCATGTGTTTTGGGGTTTTTTTGTGAGGGAAGGAAAGTGTCCAACAGCTCAATGTCATAAAAGTGCCTCACATGCTATTAGCAGTTTGGTGTGTTGTGAGTTTGATGCTGATATCTTTATTAACTATAGGAGGCTGTCTCAAGGGCTTTTTACAAACTCTTTGAGACCAGTATAGTGAAACACTTCAAACTAAAACAAGTAAACAATAACTGTCTCCGCAGGGTTCGCTGATTGTTGTGCGTCGAGTTACCTGTCGCTCCTTCTCTCCGCTCCTGTCGGCTGGAGGTGACAAGTTCCTATTGATCAATTTCACATGGCATGACAGCCAGAAAAAATTGGATGCCAGTAGTGTAGTTTGGGTTTCCACGAATAGAGAGGGAGATTGAATCTAAATTTCTAAATTGCCTTGCCTTATGTGCTTTTCAACCCCTTGCCATCAGTCATCTCACTCCATTTTTTTGCTTTGTGGATCCAGTGTTCTCTTAGTATTATATATTTCCATTTTGTTGTTCTTACAGTCAGAAAAAAAGTATACTAAATGAAGGAATGAAGAGGCAGAGTGGAGGGCTGGTGATGGCAGCAGCGGTGGCGGTGACATGGGAAGGGGGTTGCAGAGTTCTCATCAGTGAGCTGCCATGACAGGCTGCCATAGCTGTCAGGGGCTATGAGAGATCTTTTGCCAAGGTAAGGCAAATTCCTCCTCGTTCAGTCCTAATAGGCCTGTCAGGCCTTCAGAACAGGGAGGGGATGTAGTAAGCCTGGAGCTCAGAGCTCTCTTCGAGACTGCCGCACTGAGGCTACCTCATGCCACATGCAACAAAGGCCCCCTCAGTGAAACACAGAAGCCAACTCAGAGAACCTATGACAGGCTTCACTGCAAAGCATCAGCTGCGGTCTGAGGCTGCTGTGTTGGAGTTGAGAATAGCCCCGAGGCCAGCAGTGTGTCTTGTGCTATGTAACTTTTAAAAGCTTGTTGTAACATTGGCACTTTTCACCTTCCACTTTAGTTAGTTTTCCCTTTGTCATCTCTTGCTTGTTATCTCCCTCAGTTTTTAGCTTCTCTAACCTTGTGTTTGATCATTAGAAATCTCTTTGTGCACACGGATAAAAATACCTTCAGCTCAACAGACTCTGATTTCAGGTAATGCAGGACATTTGATTTGCATTCATAGGTCTTAGTCATCGCTGCTCCAACATAGGCCACTGAACTGTATGACAAGCCCTACATACACCTTTATAGCAGAATGATCGTATGTATTTTCAGTCCGGATGACTCAATCTTTCTGCCATTTGGGAGGTGAAGGACATGACGTTATTCACTATCAAAGCAGCGGCGTGTGCTAATTAGCTAACGTTAAGTAGCTACCTAACCATCCATTGGTCGTTAGTTTCAGGGTCATTTCAGTTGGCATTCTGAACAAGATATTTGGAAAAGGTTATACAATGTCTGCCTAATCAAAACTTATTTCCAATGTCAGTTTGAGGGACCCATTATTAAAAAGCATAAGCGGTGTTTCCAAGCAGTGCTATACTTCATGCTTTACTAATAGTGGTAAAAAACCAGAGTAGTTCATTAGAGCAATAACTATCTTACATTTTGGCTAAGCAAAGGGGTGATGGTAACTGGCATGTAGTGGAGGACAGCCTATTTTTCTCTTCTGGGGGGGCTGTCTGATAACTGAAAAGCTGGAAATTGCTTTACATGGACATTTGCGTGGCTGGTGTGAAGTATCTTGTTTTTGTGCGTGGATCATATCGAAATTCAAAAAACCTTGTTACGCCTTATCTATATTTCTGAACGCTGCCACCTCTCTGTGTATGCATGGCATAAACCAAGGGAAACACAAACATTGGGGCGATCGTGGCTCAAGAGTTGGGCGTTCGCCTTGTAATCGGAAGGTTGCCGGTTCGAGCCCCGGCTTGAACAGTCTCGGTCGTTGTGTCCATGGGCAAGACACTTCACCCCTTGCCTACTGGTGGTGGTCAGAGGGCCCGGTGGCGCCAGTGTCCGGCAGCCTCGCCCCTGTCAGTGCGCCCCAGGGTGGCTGTGGCTACAATGTAGCTGCCATCACCAGTGTGTGAATGAATGGGTGGATGACTGGATATGTAAAGCGCTTTGGGGTTCTTAGGGACTAGTAAAGCGCTATATAAATACAGGCCATTTACCATTTGTGCTGAGTACAAAGCATCTAACTTTTGGAGCGATGAACAAGCCGAGTTCTGTATTTTGGCAATGAAAAAGTAAAATAAAATGTGAAAGAAGCATTACATAAAAGGGGCACAAGGTCAAGTAGGTCAAGTGCCTCAGTTGTACTTGCATATGGAAATTGCCAGTTGGTGCTTGTAAACTCCACAGGTTTTTGTGCAAGAACCAGACTGCAACTAGAGACCTTGATGTTATATTTGAGGTGGGGATTAGATTCGTACTTGCATTCCAAGTAGGAATCTAATACACATTCTTAGAAAAGATAGAGGGAAAAAAAAGACACAAAGCCGCATAGCAAGGATCCTCATGCCCATGTCAACATACTCATTAATGACTGTCTTTTTTATTAGGACAACATGAAGTGACTAACAGCCCATTTTCCTTTGGCTGTGTCGCCTGAAGAAATCTGAATACTGTGTTTCAAGATGCTGCCTCAGTTGTTCCAGCGTCAATTACATACTAGGACCATACGCCAATGTTTTTCTGGCTTTATTGGGCGTCTGCTTATCTGGCCTCATGGAGAGCACCCATTAGAGACTTTCTCTGGCTGAACTAACTGACTTCCTGCTGAATGTGCAAATACAAGCCATTGTTTTTTTTCCAACTTTTAAGGGATTCGGTGGCTTTAATGTCCAAAATTCTAAACATACATACATTTCAGTTATATATTACAGTTCTGCAGCAGTTCCTTTTGTTATGATTGTGTATGGGGAAGTGTAGCATAATTGGCTTCTGTTTTGTGTAGATCAGTGTGTGTGAATATCTTTGTGACAGTCCCAGAATCAAACCCTGGTTCAACCTGTATGCTTTACTTTAAGAGAATGTCATGTTTAGTGAAAGTATACTGTTGAGGCCTTACTAAAGAGCCTGCAAAATTCAACACATTAAAATTTAAACACATTTTTGCAGTTGCACTTGGATTGGACTGAAATTTAATTATGGTAACCCCTGTCAGTTTATATATACCAGTCTGAAGAAAGTTTATTGTGCTGTGGGCCTCAGATGTCAGCATGCAAGACATAAAAGTTCATCCTCCAGAACATCAGATTTGCTGCAGCATCTGCCCTTTTTGGTGTTGCTGAGCAATGACCACAGGTGAATGACTGGTCTCTTGAGGTTCTCTATGAACTGTTTATTAACTCATTACAAGTTGATGGTATAGTATTACAGACTGCTGCTGTCTCTGCCACTCAACACGTGTCTGTATGACATCTTTTGAAAAAGTCCAGTCTGTTAGTGATCTATGACCTGTTTGATTGTGTACACAAACAACAGTTGCCCAGTTGAATTGAAAATGAATGTGTTTGAACTGTTTTGTGCCTTAAATACCTGTTGTATTTATTTTTTTCTTCAAACAGGACTCCCCCATCCAGGTAATAGTGAAATGAAAATAGAACTCTCAAACGTGGTAAATGTAGTACTTCAGCCAAATAGTACAACTTTCTAAAGCTAACAAAGTAGTTTTTATGCCTAATTTCAAATTCAGATTACACAATATGGCTCCGATCCCCCTGGTGTTGGATGAGAGCTTTTCTCTTTATGAAAGCTTCCTCTCTTTCCCGATGGCTATATACTTGCTGTCAAAGACGTTAAGCACGATTGAATATGATTGCCTAATATGACACAGTGACTGACCATCATAACAGTCAAAAATATTGTGTAGTCTGCATAAACCTAAACTAACAGAGGTAAAACGTAATTTATGTCACTATGTCCTACCTGTTAAGGCACACTATGACTCTTTCAAACAACATACAGCTTGTCTTGCCTAGTGCATGTTCAGTCACACCAATAAATTTTGTTAGCATTTCACAGACTGCTGTGAGACTGCATAGTCTGAAAACTGTAGCCTGTACCAGCAAAGAAATGTGTATTCATAATATTTTAAAATATCTTTCTGTGCATCAGGTATTAATCAGAGAATTTTAGGGCAAATTCAACTGGTTGTGGTAAGTTACCAATGCAGTGCTGTAATGCTATGTGCTTTGTCTGTCTGAGCATGTACAATGACCTCTCCACATTATACTTCTTTACATTAGCTATTTTACAGATCTGTTGAAAGTATCCTTTGTTATGCCCGTGAACATTCATGAAGAACCACTCTAGTCTAAGTGCTGTAAATGTAATCATCAGAGGTTCAATGCGGTTTGCGTGACCATTCGCTTGGCCTCTGATTCAGTGTAACTGCACAAACGCTACTGTAACAACTACTCTTCAGAAACCGTATACCAAGGGCAACCGTATACTGCCAGGTTTACGAGTGTGTGGAGAGATTTCAAAAGAATCTTTGGTCCATGACATGTCCAAATAAAGACAAATATCTGTCAGTTGTGTGAAATTAAATTTAAATTTGAAAGCTGGAGTTCAGCTGTAAGCTAGCGCATGTGCCACATCTTGCAGAAGCTGAATAAGCTTTGGATACAGAAAATAATACCTAATATTACCATCAGTTCAATGTGAAAAAATATAAAAAATCACTTTGACTTACACTGTGTTATTTTCCCTGTATGGTATTGCTTTGAATTTGTTCACAGAATAATGTCACCATAACCCAAGGCTCCCTTTTTATCAGAGCTTCTGAACTAGGTTATTCTAACCAAGTTATAGCATTTACAAGAATAAACCCAAACCGCAAGCATAAAATTGTATTTGTTCTCAGTTCTTTTAAAGTTACTCTTTTTGCTTAAAAATATTGATGACTATTATTACAAGAACCTTGTGTTCAGTTCTAAATCATCTCCTTTCTGAATTTTTACCTCCGCCAAGGAGGCTATGTTTTTGTTAGTGTTTGCTTGTCATTCTCTCTGTAAACACAATAGCCCAAAAAGTTTTTTTAATAAATTCTGATAAAACTTTGTGGGGACGTAGTGTCGGGTCATGCTAACATTCCATTAAAATTTGCCTTACATTCTACAAGGTCTTAAAAAATACTTATAACTTAGAAACTATAACACCATGGTGTGATGTGTACTGTTACTGGTGTTGGGGAGTAACGGAATACATGTACCGGCGTTACGTATTTAAAATACAAAATATGAGTAACTGTATTCTGTATTACCATTTAAAAAGGTGGTATTCAGAATACAGTTACTTTGTTGAAATAAATGAATTACACGGCGGTCTTTTCCTGTTAGGCTATGCCCTCTCTATTTTTGGTAATTCCACGCTGGTGGAAACCCAAACAAAACACGCATTAAGAGGCTCTAATGCCTGTGTCTCAATCTCGCGGCCAATGTCACCTCTACTTGCAGCCTGCAGAATGAAATGAAGAAATATTTTTAAAAATTATTATTCAAAAAATGATTTAAAATGAAGCCAATAGTCAGAGTGTTACAGGAATAGCCCTAAACAATGTAGCCTCATGGGCAGTGTAGTCCGTGTTGCAGGGAGAATGGACCGCCATACCCGTTATGTGTCTGTGAGTGCGAGGAGGGAGAAAAGGGAGAGTGGAAAAGTATGAGCTGTCACCGACCAGAAACGGGAGCTGGAAGCATGTAAATATAATAATAACCACTGCAGCCAAAAAGAGTGCCTGACGAGCCCAGTTGTAAGTAAGCTATTAAGACTCGACTGTACACTGTGTTCGTGTTTTCCTCCGAAACAATAAGTTCCATTGGAGCAGCCTTTCAACGCCTCTTTCTGTCTCTTCCGAGCAAAGTTGACCCAAACAACAAAGTAAAGCTAGTTTTTGGCTACGAGCCCGACATGGAACCTGACGTATTAGCCAGAGGTCCCTTTACTACGGTTCGGAGCCGCGGGCCTGTTTTATATACGCGCGGAATAGTTTTCCATACAAGATCGTTGCAAAAAGTGCAGCCTTACCTAATGTCCACCTACTGTTACTCATTTATATTAAGATTTAAAAATCGAGTTGGTATTGGTATGGCGAGTAACCTTCAGTAATAGTAATAAATCACAGCAATAGTACATTCATGTAGTTGTAAAAGCATGATAATATGTTAAGTAATCCAAAGTATTCAGAATATGTTACTCTCATTAAGTAACGTAACGGAATACGTTACAGAATACATTTTGAGGCATGTATTCTGTAATTTGTAGTGGAATACATTTTAAAAGTAACCTTCCCAACACTGACTGTCATCGTATAGAAAGTACCGTATAAAGATTTAATATATCATGTTACATTTGACCTCTCCTTCAAGGTCAATAAATTGATCTGAAGGTCAAAGTTAAAATAATGCCATATAGAGCTATTTAAAGCTGTTTCTTGTTTACATTGTTTGTATTGTAACAAATAGACACATAGGTAAATGATATGTGAGGATTCTAAATATCATGTTACTTTGCACCTCTAACTTCTTCTTCAGTTCATTTAGAAAATGATACTTGTATATGGGTATTCTATCACATTGTGGTTTGCATTCAAATATCATGTCACATCTGACCTCTGATCCTTTGAATCTGCTGAGATTACACTGTGAATCAGGACATGGGCAACGGCAGAGTCAAACTGTAGCCTCTGCTACAGGTGATATGCTTTCCTGCGGTTCCTGCTCTGTGTCGCCATGAATCGCCATGAAGCCTCTCCACGCATACAAAGAGTTGGATTAGCAGAGCAGAGGAGTCGTGTTCAGCTCGCGTTCGCATAGCCTTTGAGCCACTGGAATGCAACACTGTACCCAACTGTCATTCGATTGCAGAGTCGTTCAACAGTTCAGGCTGAATGAGCTTCAACTTAGGGCAGGCATTATTGATCCAAACAGGGAACACAGCCAGTTTCCCTGAAAGTCCAGCTCTTTACCAATTATCACATTTCCGCTTAGTGATAGTCAGCCCCTCCACCCCACCCCACCCTCTCCATCACTCAGGGAAACATCTGACTGTTAAACACAGCTAATGAAGTGGCAGGTTTAAAGAAGGTTTTAGCAGCGTAACCCATGCAACAGTAAAACTGAGAGTGGGTTCACATAGTTTACCTCCACACTGTTGTATGTCTAATCCAAAAGTTTGTATGGAGCTTGAACATCCAGAAAATTATTTTACACCAAAGGTTACTAACGGGACCCAGAAGATTTAGCTGCCTGTGGGTGTACGCTGCATCAGAGAATCAGGGACACTGTATCATGCCTGTCTTAAAAAACATTTAACTGAACTTGACACAGACAGAAAACAAACTAGTGTCTCTTTGGCTAAAGACTGACCCCAGTTTTCTGTAGATTCTACTTAAAAGGTCAGCTTTCCTTTTGAAATCTGCATGTGCAAAGAAAGTTTGTTGCGTGATTATGAGTTCAAGGAATTTCCGTGGTTTTTATGCTGTCTAGAAAGATTGCTGTGTGTGATGGAATCATATTTTCTTTGTCCCAATGTTTATAGATGGGCTGTTTAACAGCACTAAGCCCGAGTCCACGTTTCTATCTGTGAGCAATTCACAATACAAAGCACAGCCCAAAGTATATATGACTTTGAATGAAGCTACAAAAGCCATTCTGGTGGTTCTTTGAAAACAAACAATCAAAAAGTGGCGCAAGATCAGCCGCGACACATGAGAAAAAGCAAAAGCAGCTTTGCAGCAGATTAGAAACAGGCCAGAGTCACAACATAAACAGTGAAGCTTGAGCATGAGACAAATGTGCTAATTACTGTTCACTCAGGAGCCTGTGTTTTCAAAGTGCTAACCTGTGTCATAAGGTCTGATGAAAAATGTGACACCTGTGAAAACAGAAGAATCAACAGGGAGCTCAACCCCACAGTGTCTCTAATTAACATCTAAACCTTCAGAATAAAAGCCTACTTTTTTGATGTAGTCCCTTTAAACTGGCTTTTTTTTTGTGCCTATTTTCATCTGCTAATACATTTTTTTGAGTGTGTGTGTGTCTGTGTGTTTGATATTCGTCTGGTGGTGAGCAAAGCAGTCAGAGACAGAATCTGTTTGGAGCAGCTCTATAAACCAAAATAAAATGGAGGCCACCACAAAGCACATACTTGTCATTTGACTCCCTCCCACATGGGAATAAAGTCCCCTCATTTTGAGGAACATTGTTATGAGCTGGAATGTATCCTGGCTCTTCACCAATATGCTAGAAGCATGAGCCAATTCAAGTTAGCAGGCAGTGACACCTCAATGTTTGTGACCATATTGGTCAATGACTAACCCTAGTCTTTACACCCATATGTGTGTTCATGAGCATTTTAAGTGTTCTTGGACGGCGCTGCTGCTCTCTGCCTTGCTGAAGAAGTACAAATGAAGCATCCATCCTCAAAGGTAATTTCAGTACCAATTTTGCCAAGTCCCACCCCCCATCTGATTCAGCATTTTGACTCAGGGGTTTAAATGGCATTCAATCAAAGACTGATGCTGCCAAAAACATCTTCTCTAATGTTTATATTAGCTTATATTAGGAAATCTGTCCTGTGGCATTTGAACAGGGTAGGCCTGGCAGAACTGTCACACCAGATGAAAGATGTGGTGGGTGTTGAGAGAACATGCGAAGCTCCTCAAACATAAAGAAATCATTAAACCGATCTCTGTTTCTCTTGCAAATATTCAAATTGACAGAGGAAACATTCACTAATCTTCAAATCTCCTCTGACGTGTTCATTTATAGAACACGTCCAGATTAATGTGGCTTTATGAGGATCAGTGTTCAGTGTATATGCAAAAAAATGCGCTATTCCAGCTATCACGCAGACATTTCACCAGCCTGGAGTAGCAATTGACACCTGATACTGATGACATTTTTGGAAAGAGGAAAATGGATGAGACAGTTGTGCCTGTGAATTGTTACCCTATTGATCTTGTACACCATGGTGAATCTGCTGCTCTTTGCAGCTGTCTTGTTTGTATTGGGCACACTTTATGATGTGCATAAGGTGGAGACAAATCCCCCGGAGTCCCACCAGCTGTATACAACATATGTCTCATGCCTCAACGCACAATGTGCATCCAAGAAATTGACACTTTATTTTGGAATGTATCCGGACAAAGGTGCACATTTATTTACATCTTAGTCATTTTTAAAACCCTTATGGGGATTGCCATGATTTTGTCTCCATGCTGTTTATGTATTCTTTTTTTTTTTTTTTTGGCAGCATAGTGTTTCAGTGGTTGGTGCTTTTGGCAACCAAGGCCCAATGATCTAAGATCTAGCCCTCTCTGTATGAAATTGCATGTGCTACTCTTTTCTGCGTGGGTTTTCCCAAGTTGCTCTAATTTCCTCCCACACCTAAAAGACATGCTCAATAGGTGTTACTGGCCTGCAACCAAGGTGTTGGCCTCAGAACTCATTTGGACACTGTGTGTTATAGAATGGCTTCCTGCTGCTTCTTACATTAGTCAGAAACAGATCAAGAATCTTACATTTCAGGACTTGGATTTATGCTGGTGTACACATGTTTGTAGATGTGTCTGCAGATATTCATCATATTCTACTAGATGTTTTTTTTTTAGAGAAAAACACGACAGCTAAAACAAACAAAAAAAGTAATGATTACATTTTTTGTGTTTAAAAATGTGGCCCATTGGCAAATGATTGCCTTTGCTTACATCTTATGAAGTCCATGAGCATGGGAAGAGAACAATGAAGTAATTTACATTTCATGCGTTCAGTCTCACAGTTGGTGTCACTTAACACAAAATAAGACCAAGAACAAGACCTTCTTAGCTTGAACAAATACAGAAAAGTGTTGAGAAATGTAACAAACACCTCAATAATGCTTAAATGGTTAAATTCCTTAAAGTGTTTCTTACTTCTTATTTCAATTTGATTTGTGAAGATATGATGTTAAATGTTTGTTTGATCATTTTGCTGTGTCTTTGTCTCTGTAAAGAATCCCTCTAAAAACTCCTGGATCTACTGTACTTCAAAGTTCACACCGACTCCAAAAGTTTATCATTTCTAAGCTGAGCCAAGCTCCACATCTAGTAAAGTTTGCATGCAGTCTCATTTCAAACTTTTCAATAATCTTACAAACAAACAAAGAGACAATCATCAAATCAAACTGATCACTTAACCTCCTCGTGAAGGTTATTAAGACTAATGAGCGCTAATGTAGTGCAGCTAATGGTAATGGTATTGTTTTTGCAAAGACTTGGTCATAAGTGTTTATAGAGTTTTAAAAATAAAAATAATGACTTGATGATGGTGATGATGATGATGATGATGATGCTATTAAAAATCAGACTGATTAAATCCCTTCTTTGTGGGCTCATGAGCTTTTATGTCAAACAGCTGAAAAGTTGTTTGGATGTTTGACTCAAAGCCACTTAAAGCTGGAGGAAAACTCCAGCAACTCGAGCAATCACTGAAGTCTTTTAGACCAATCCTGTAGACACCATGAATGTGCGTAATGCATTTCACCCCAATTTACCAAATAGTTAAAATAATTCAGTCTTGCCACCACATAGAGTGATAACAAGATATATATATTTTTTTTAAAAAATAAGCTTTTCTGGACACAGCTGTCACAAAGATTACATAAAGAGTTACATGTTTTAGGTTTAGAACTTCTTGGAGGATTAGTGTAAAATTATATTTTTTTGTAACCTGGCTAGATTTGAGTGAATATGTGAATTTGTTTAAAACCTTAAGTGAAGCATGCCAAGACGGTTATGTTCAGAGTTGTCAGCAATTTAATAAATGTGTAGTTTGATCCACATGATAACTTTTAATGCCAGTCAACGGGCAGTTCTATTAAGACTCTAACTACCAAAAAACATTGCCAGTAAGACCAGCAGATGTTATGACTCATAACTCAGTGCATACACCGTAACAACTCATCCAGACAGAGGTACTCTCTAGCCATCCATTTCTCTATTAGTGGATCACTATTTTACTGTGCCATCAGCAGTAGGTCCAAGTACTGGTTGTTGCTGCTGCTGCTGTCAATAAGGCAGACTGTCATCTGGCGCTGTGCAAAGTCCCACAGCTGGTGACAAATTAAAAGAAATCTCAAGTTAAAGTGTCTTTGTAAGGTGTTGGGCCACCATGCGCTGCCAAAATAGCTTCAGCATTCCTTGACAGTGATTCTCCAAGTCACAGGAACTCAACTGGAGGGACAGAACTCCATTCTTTAATGAGGTGTTCATTCATTTTGGTGTTCTGATGCGAGTTTGTGATGATGCCAGTGTTGGTCCATGTCGTTCCAAACTTTTGTGACCGGCTACCTGTCAGGCTCTGGGTAGGCCGACTCTCTCCATTGCCTGCAGAATCTTTGTGAATTGTATCTTCAAAACAAAAGTGGTGATGCTTACTTGTTTGTTTTAGCCCTGTCATTGGCAGCAGCTGAAAACCTGTCAAGTTACACCCAGAGGGAAAACAGCTTTATTATTTGAATATAGCTAGAAAAATACTTGCCAGTTATTTTGGAATAATGATAACCACATTTGCAGTTTTATACAAGGAACAACCAGTAACATCCAAAAGTGACCCTGATTAGACTTTCTGCAAATACTGTTGGATTGTTAATTTCTGGTGAAGTTGAGAGAATGGTTATTGTGTGTGTGAAGCCCACACCCAGCCATCTGCCTAACACTGCTTTCGGATCCTGCTTGCTAATGCCCATCACTGGCATGCTTAAATTTATCCCCCCCCTCCCCCCCACCCAACCACCCACATCTGACTTGTTAACAGTCAAAGCAAAACTGTGTTTAGTCGAAGCTTCTGCTAGGTGGTGTTTTTTTTCCCACCATCCCTCCTCAACTTATTAGAGCTACTTAAAAAAAACCCTCATTGCTTCTTCCTCTGCTGTGAGTGGAGCAGTAAAATCAATATCATTGTTGTAGTGGGAGTAATAGCAGTAATAGAAGTTCGAAGAAGAAAGCAGTGCTTAACTGAAATTCCATATTGCATTTTAATGAGTATCCTACATTGTGCTACAGCTACAGCTAAGATCTGTGGGTAAAAACTAATGAGTCCACTTGGGCTACATATCTAGAGCCGTCCTCTCACACCAGCTGGTAGATGTAATTAATATGTAAAGAAACCTGTTCGTGGCATATCATGATTGCTGTTCTGTCAGAGAAATGAAATAAATAAATATGCTTAGTCCCAAACTGCCTGCCTGCTGAGCTGAGGAGAAACACAAACAGGAAGTGGGGGCAGAGCTTCAATTTTTGCTTTTGTTT
Organism: Haplochromis burtoni; assembly: GCF_018398535.1. Lineage (NCBI taxonomy): Eukaryota > Metazoa > Chordata > Actinopteri > Cichliformes > Cichlidae > Haplochromis > Haplochromis burtoni. Next base: position 234,197 of record NW_024582965.1, on the reverse strand, counting down.
ACTAGATTTTGTCATAAAAGTTTTAATTCTTTACTTTTCTTTTCCTCGTTTTTCTTCTCCACTTGCACTAAATTTTTTAAAAGAAATACCTTTACCTTTAAAAGAAATAGGAAATATACTAAGAAATATACATATACATCTGTTTGTGACACAGTAAGCATTTAACCAAATCATTATGACAGTAAATGAGTTTAGTTCCTGGAACCTCCAAAAGGCCAGGCAATAAAGTAGCTAAGCCTGGCATTAGGCGCCACAAAAAAGGCATGGTCTAAATACCATCTGTACGGGATGAATCGCGGGTACCGGCTGCACAAGTCATTAAGTCAGGTTTAGGAGGTCTCAAGCAAGAAAAATAAATTAAATAAAATAGACATGGTTGTGCAGCATTTACAGTCAGATGTGCAGGAACTGATCAAAAGAACAGATTTACTCGAGTCAACATAGTCATCATAAGCAGTAATTCACTCTTTCATTCCTCCAGCTCCCACTTGTGTGGAGTTTTGGAGCTGGTTATGTTAACATGTTTTCTTTGCTGGAACTTCCAAAGGCCAGCCAATGAAAAGCTAATCCTGGCAAGACTTTGTGCTGAAATCTTGCTTTGAATGCCAGCAGAACATGATGGGAGGTGGATGCCTGTGAAGTGTGCCAGAGGGGAAGAAGATATACCTGGCATGGGAGCTGAGGGAAGCTCTTTGTCTCAACTCGCTGCTCTCTGTTGCTGTTTAAATCTGAAGATGAACAGGTGCTCTGTTGCACTGGGTGAGTTTTGGAGCAAATCTGGGCAACTACCTGGGGAAGCATGCATAAAAAAAGAAAGCACATGCACACACAGATATGTATGCTAACACACAATACTCCTTGGAGTATTCATTATTTTTATAGTATGTTTTCCCTCAGCCAGTTTTGATACCTCTTGTCTCTATTTCATTTGTGCTGTGCCTTGAATCGTTCTCTATCTGATTGACCTGTTTTGTTTTAAAACCCATAAATCTACCACCATGGCCATAGTCGGCTATGATGAATCTATCTTCTGCACACAGCAGAGCTCAATACAGTCAACTCTCAAATCGTGTTTATGTACAAACGGCTCAGGAGTTGTAAAAGTGAAACAGGAAACTTCCCTGCTGCCACTTAGGCTTTGAAATAAGGAACACATAAGTAGTGAGTCAATGTTTCTTCCCAGGCTGTCTTTGAGATTTGTTCTCTTTTCTTTCTTTTTCTTTTTCTTTTCTGTCTCTCCAACATGTAAGCCCAATATTGCAAAACCTGAAGTAGTCACGGAATCCATTTGCTTTTCTTCATAGACAGGAAACTGATAATGTTTCAACATTGTTTCATGTCTGCACCATATATTTAAGTCCTCGAAGGAGATGCTTTAGCCTGGCAACGATACAATGCAGGGTTTTTTTGTTCGTTTTTTAAGCAGCGACTGTGATATTTTAACCTCACAGATTGAAACATGAAGATAACACGGAAGTACAAAAAGCTCCTGTTCATCTAATAGCCACTTCAGGTGGGCTCCAAAGCAAGCTGATCCATTGCAACGATTTTGTTGATAAGCTATAATGTTGTAACCATCCAAAGTAGACTTTCTATGAGCTACCACTAGCATTGGTATGAGCTCCTGTAGACTCCACAAGTCTGTATGATCAGCCTTGTTTAAACAGAAACACCTTTTATTTGCAGTGTCGCAGAAAAGTCCAACTTTAGCCACAATCTTAAATTAAAACAGCAACATCTCTGGTATGTTGAGGTCTGTGTTACCATGGAAATCTTGAAATTTGTGAAGATAGGGTTGCACATGCTAAACTACAGAAACCACACTGATGGCAGTCAGTAACTAATCAGTAACTAATCATAATGTAACGCTAAAATAATGAAAAGGATTAACTTCAAGAATGTTGGAAGTCATTCGCTGTAGAATCGACGTTATGGGATAAGTACTTCCTGTATCATTAAAGTAATTATGTACATAGTCTGGTACCTTTTCTTTTTTTTAATGGATGGCTTGGTTTGAAGCTTAAAGCTCTTTAGAAAAGGATTTTCTAATATGTCGACAGAGAAAATGAGAATTTCACTTCTGGAACTAGCGTTCTTAAAAAAGTGGGCAGTTATTGTTGTGCTCTATAGACTCTTATGTTAAAATCCTCAAATAAAAAACAAGGTTGATAGCTGTAGCTAATAACTTATCACTCCACATTTTCATCTGTATACAGATGTTGGTAATCAAAATGTTAATGTTGAGACCAATGACATCACTACATGTTCTTGTTTAAGAAGCTCTAATTATTTTGTTATCTATAACTGGTTTTGTTCGGATTATTTTTCCCAGCTGAGTAAACGGCCAACATTAAGCACAACAGCATGACCACCAAGCTATGCAGTCAGTTTGAGTTTTGACCAGGTTTTGAAATTTCACGTCATAAAAATTCTGAACTGAAGTGAAAATCATCCCTGATAATCCTGCTGATGTAAAGATGATTAAAAAAAGAAAATTATTTAAACATAATGGATGTTCTTTTAGCATTTTCAGTTAAATTCCCTGTGACTGTCTTTGACTATCTGCATGGTTATACTACTGGTATGTGAAACACACTTTTTCTTCATTTGCGACACTGAACCAACACTTTAAACATTTATGTGAGCGCTTACTTATGCAAGGAAGTGCTCTTGCTTCCACGGTTCAACTTCACAAAACCACATAGCTATTGGGCACACACAGTACTCTGAGCAACAGGGAGTACAGTATGAGTCCCAAAAATGTCCCACAGGGTGGAAAAACAAACTCTGGATGTCAAATTGAGGAACCCAAAGGCAAACATGCTCTGAGTGTACTCTCCCTGTGAACAGACAACATTATAAATGAGCTGTTTATAGTACAACAGCTTTCCTGCTAAAGCAAAACAAAAGGCAAACAGAGCCACCAAGGTCCTGCCATACCACTGATGATTTATAACGCAGAATTAAAGGAAGGTTTTTAATTATTTAACATAGTATCTATTTTTACATAGCCTTTGACTGCTGTTGATACTGTCATGGTCCCTGTGCCCCGCTGGTCGACCCTCTATTGGGCAATAGGTTTGTGGTTTGTTTGCTCTCTCCCGCTCTCTCTCTCACCGCGGCGATGCTCATTGCGGGCTCCCGCTGCTGGCCCACACACCTGCTCATCACCGCACCGGCCGCTGATCCCAGCTGATTACTGCACTACTTAGATGGCGAGTCTGCACTAGTCTTCGCTGGATCGTTGAGCTATCAGCGTCAGTTAAACTTGTGTATCTGCCAACCTGGATCTTTAAAGCCTTTTGTTATTATCCCGCTAACCCGACCTTTTGTGTTTAGATCGTTTTTGGAACCGGATTCTGAGAGGAGTGACTGAGGAGGAACTTTTGTACAGAAAATGTGGAGCACCCTTCCCCCTAACCCTGTTTCCCACGGACCCTGGCGACCCGGACCCGTTTCCCCTGCACGTTGTATATAGCCACTTGGTGATTGTGTTCACTGTGAATAAACGCACTGTTCTTCGCTTAAAGGAATACCCTGGCCTGCGCCTGAGTCTCTTTCGGAAACCATATCAGATATAGACACAACATTAAAGAATTAGCTGTTGTGCTCTGAAAAAGGGGACTGTGTTTGTCTTGTTAACATATATTTCATTTGACTTTTGGAAATTGCAAAATGTATGGAGACACCAGGAACCATTTGCCAACCAGTCACATTTTACCCTTGCAACCACTAGTTTTATCACAGCCAATATGATAGACAACTCTCAATGTGTGTGCATGGCTTCATGTGGAGTAATATGGGCTACAGTCACTGGAAAGGTAAATCACAGACACTCCCTCAAAGTGCAGCAATCAGTTAATCTACAATTTTTAATTAATTCATGTTAGTTTACAGTCCTGTGATGCACCAACCACCTGTGCTGATACACCAACCACCTGTCCATGGTGTAACCTGTCTTTTGCCCTGTGACAGCTGGGACGCGCTCCAAAAAATTTATTTCAGTCATGACCATGTCAAATAATAAGTGTGATTTTTATCGGTAGTAGTCTCTTCTGGCGCCTTCTTGCACAAATCTGGAAAGTAAATCATTTTTCCGTGTGCATACATGTAAAGCCAGAGGCCTAGAGAGCAGAAAGAGACCAGCACAAAACAAAGCAGCCATCAATGACATGATACTGATGAGGTCGGAACATTTCTGAAGTGGGGCACCGGGGAGGCAACCTGACGCAGCTTAAATAGAAGACCCTTTATGAGATTTTGAATTAGATGCCTAAAACAGTATCAACTGAGCCATTAGGTGATACTGAGCTGACACTGAGAACAGCATGTCTGCCAGGATTGCGGCTGAGCTTTTGGGCAGCCGAGTTTGTGTGAACTAACTAAACTCAACTCAACTAAACCTTAGCATATTTCAAAGGTTTAAGTGCTCTAACTGGTACACTCACGTCAACAGTTGGAGAGAATTGTCTGAACTACATAGTTCAGAGTGTCTGAACTAACACTAATAGTTATCTGTCATTTTAATAATTGTTAAGATAACAACCAGAGTATAAAGAGACTCTGGTTGCACTCTTCAGACTGTGAGAGGAAAGCAAATGTTCTTGCTGTTTTTCAGGGTGATGTTGATTCAACTTCTATATTATCTATTTATTTTTACTTTATTGAGCCAGTTTCTCACATTCAGTAAACTTAGTTCATTTTACAGTTTCAAAACTTGTGAGAATGAAAATAAACTGCAAAATTAAATGCAAAGCACATCCAAATAAAGTGTAAAAATCATCCATGAGAACATAAATCAACAGATATGAGAAAGAATTGTTCAACCAAACAACTAAATGACTAATATCTTAAAGAAAACTACTGAACGTATTGTTTTTTAATTAAAGTTAAAATAATTAAAACAACCTTTTCACACCTCGCTCCGGAGATGATTCATCGGAACTGGGGCTCTGGATATGGAGGCCTTTGAATGACGCTTATAATAAGTGAGATTATTCTTTGGGTTATTACAGATCACCCAGTTGTTTTTAAGTTGATGTTAATGCTACATATAATACACCCTCCATTCTTTTTTTAAAAGAACATATAGAAACACACAGAGAGGCCATCCTTACTGGAAATCATCTCAGTAATCAATCCTAAACATAATACGGCTCATTAATGCATCGCTGTACAGTGTGCATCATTTTGAAGAATGACGCATTGCATATTCACTCGCCGTAATTATTTTTATATCCACTGAGCTCGAGCTATAAATATCCACGATTTAATGCCTGGAAACCAAGCTGATGTGTAAATCAATACTTTGAGTGCGATTTTGAACCTAAATCTCGGGGTGTGTTGTCTGCACCATAAATTTCATTGTGTAGGGAGCCATTTACGCACATTTACATGGAGACAGGATGTTGATTGCTGGATTGCAGAGTTACCGAGCGCCACGACGGGGAAATTTTGAGAGAGGCAAAGCACTAAAGAGTTCACAACCACATCCGCATTAGGTCATAAATCTTTCTCAACTGAATAAGCACTCTTTTTATTCTTCTTCCAAATTCATCATGCCTTCCCCCCGCCCACGCCTCGCTGTGTCTCCTCCCTTGTTGTCTGTGGCTTCTCTCGTCTGTCTCCCTCCCGCCCGCTCTCTCTCTCTCTCTCTCTGTTACTTTCTTTACTGGATAATGAGTGCGATGACAGTAAAAGTTTCATCATCAGCTTCCGCCCTATTATGCTGTTATTGGATCGTGTTTGTTTTCGGTGAGCCTAAAAAGAGAGAAGAAAGCCGAGCTAAGCCGCGCTGGAAAACACAGCCCGGGGGCTCACTGTCAGCTTTTTGTTGCAGCTTTGTCACTCACAGCAAATTATTATTTAGCTACATCATTGATAGACTGAATGCATCACCGTGGATGCAAAAATGAGCAGCCAATCAAATCATTCCCAAGCAGAAATGCTTCTGAATAGCATATTTCTAAGGTTTAAGCACTCTAACTGATACACTGACACCCACCGTTGGAGGGATTTGGGTTTCCATTTGCTTTCCTAATGTCATTACCCAGCAGACTCCCAAGTCTAATTATTCAACTAGAAATTGTTGCTTCAAAAACATCATCTGCTCGCTCCTCAGCCAAATATTTGTTAATTTCCCTGTCCTAATTAAAAGAAATAATAAACCCGACCGAACTATAGCTCCATCAGGATGAATGATTTCCCCATTTAGCTGAACACTAAGTGGCCAAAGATTGAACGACTTTTGGACCACTCGCATAGTCAAACATGGGGAACGCAAATATGAATTATGAGAAGCAGTACAATTATATTAAGTAAGAGAAAGGTTAACTAATTCAATTTAAAGTGGAATAAATCACGTCCCGTGCGGGAATCAGGCCTGTCATCAACAATGGAAATTGGCCATGGTTAATTCGGTAATGCCTCCAAATGACTTGCTGTATCAGACCGATGACATATACAGCCCCGTCTGTGGAGCGGGTGACAAATGTGTCCGCTTCCATCAGACTGCCTCTGATCAGGCAAGATCGATTTGGAAAATATCACCGCAGCCTCGGGATCTTCAAAATTGAGAGGAAGCGTCAACAAAGCTGAGAGAAGAAAGAAAACTCACAAACACTTGCACCTGATGTCAGAACCGGAAGAAAAAAAAGGGGGGAAAAATCAATACCCTGACCCCAAGAGAGGGCCACTGTCGCGTATGTGAAATACCAAATAACAATCACCTTTACAAGCCTCCCGGAGGCTCATGATAGCATTATTTGAGCAGACACAACATATTACAGACTCAGGGTTATGGATGTTGTCTGCTTGTTTTGTGGTCAGTTTGCAGAACTAATGGTGTTTGCGGTTCGATATGAAAGAAATCAAAATGGCATCATCTGACGTTTGTCCTTTCTTCCTACCAGCTTTGTTCAGTACTGCGGGGCGATCCAGTTCAATCATGAGTCGCGTGAAATGTAATCAATTCGACATCACTACATGGTTTTATTGCTAAAACAAAATCCCTCCCACACCCTTTTCTTCTATCACCTGTCATTTGGATGGATTTCACAGGGCTTGTCTGATTTTTGATCTAAAGAAAAAAGGAAGAATATCGCCTGTCAGTGGTCTTATCCATCGCCATTTAACAGGACATGCTTTGAAACAGTGAGGGGGAGCTATCGCTAAGCCGTCAGCCAGATTCTTTAAGCACAGCCGCACTCCTATTAACAACCGCAAGCCTTTTTTTTATTAGATCCCGCCCCTTCCCTTTTACGAACACCAAACCGAGCAGCTGTTCTTCTGGCTGCACTTCAAATAAACAACCTTTTAGCTATGGGATTTACTCAAATAGAACACTTTGACAGGTACGCCTGTGTTTAAGTCAACACACTTATTGCAAACACTTGGCACCTTGTCGTATGGAGGAAACAGCCGAGGTAAAAAAAATAAATAAATACATGAAATGAGAATAGGATGTGAGGCGAGATATGCTGTGGTGTGCATCTTAGGGGAACAGCAGCAGGTTACACACTTGATATGATGGTATCAACAACAAATGCAGTCATGCTAATTAAGGTCCACATTTGCAGCGCATCATTACTGGATTTTTCTTCTGCCATTTACATTTTCCTTAATATTGATGTCTGGTCCTGTTTCACCTGCTTGTCTCTTGCAGTTGTTTGGTTGCACTGCAAGCTATTTGTGCCCAGATGTGCAGAATGCAGAACACTGCTGTCTGTGTGACTTTCCGTATGCAAGTCACACTCTGCATTACATTTTCTTCTGTTTATTGACCTTGACTGTGAGGAGTGATACTGACAATTGCCTTCTGTTCTTCTCTGAAGATACACAGACAATGTCAAATACACACGCGCGCACACACACACACACACGCACACACACACACACACACATATAGCAGATGCTTGTGTCAGGTCTTCCACTGCTGTTTCTCTCAGATGTGTCCACTGAAGCATCATATGAGTCGAGCAGGAAACCGAGACTGAGACTAAAAAAAGGTATTGACCCCTTACAACGGTTGGTCAGCTCAAAGCAAAACACGTTTAAACGCTGAGTGAACCTGAAAGAGGAAAGTACGGCGCTCACACAATCCACCAATGAGGCTCGTTCTGTTTTCCGTTCAGTAGAGACGGAAAACAGAATGAGCCTCATTGTGGAGTGCAGGCACTTACCTGCCAGCTCTTCTTGAACTTCACGTATCTGAAATTACAGGAAAAAGGAAAACCAGGAGGTGTGTCTGAGGATGTCCAGGAATTACATTCTCAGCAAATGCCCCTTTCATATCAGAGCTGAAGACTCTGACATCACACAAGTACTACAGGCAAGTCTTCAGACTGTTGTCCTCATTTGTACTGTACTCTGCTCCAGATCCTTTGATCGAAATGAAAATTGTCAAACTACAGAGGGCTGGATTCAAAGACACCCACACAAAGTGAAAGAAATGATGTGGCAGACTGGTCCATTTTGCAAAAACTCCATTGCAGCATCTCAAAATGGTACTCAGTAGTTTGTTTGGCCCCCATGTGCTTGTATGCATGCCTGACAATGTTGGGGCTCACAATGAGACGATGGATGCTGCGCTGGGGGATCTCCTCTCAGATCTGGGTTAGGGCATCACTGAGCTCCAGGACAGTCTGAGGTGCAACCTGGCAGCAGATGGACCAAAACATATTGGATTTAGATCAGACAAGAATTTGGGCCAGTGAGTGTAATAAATTTCTTCATACTACAGGAACTGCTTCCATACTCTTGCAACATGAAGATGAGCATTGTCATGTGCCAGGAGAAACCCGGGATCCACTGCAAATTCGGTTATTCTATGGCAAATTCCAGTTGGGCTCCATGGTGCCAGGCAACAAGCACAGAGCCCACTAGAGGAAAAGTAAGGCTGCCCTCATAAGGTCTGTTTCTAATTGTTCGGTCAGAGACATTACCACCAGTGATGTGCTGGAGGTCATTTCGTCCTGTCATTTCATCCTGTTACCAGTCCTACTGACAAATTAAGGACCTTCTACGGCCTAGAGTAACCACTTGTCTCCTCCATCCTGGAGGAGTTGGACTATGTGCAACCTCTGTAGGGTCCACGTTTCACCTCATGCTGCCAGTAGTGACACTGACCCTAGCCCAATGCACATCTAGTGGGAAAAAAACCCCAGTAAGAAACATAGAAGGGGAAAAATATCAGTGGCCTTCACGTGTAAAACCATTCCTGTTTTGGGAGTTATTTCATTGTTGCCTCCTAGTGCACCTTTAGTAACGTGAACACCAAAACAGTTGAAACTGATTAAGAACAACCTCTGCTACTTAACTGACCAGATCATTATCCCAGAAGCTTAAATGACCCGATGCTGTACTCTAATTAAAACGTGTTACTTTGATTTTTTTAGCAGTGTATATTCCCAAAAGTGTATTTTTTAAATGTTTTACCTCATTATAGTGCACAGATTGTTCTTTGTACAACACTTGTGAACTCATAATTTTAGCTCAGTTCCAAACTAGTCGTTTCAGTTTCTCTAGCCCTAAATGTAAATGAGCTTCTGCTGCCCATGCCTCTTTCATGAAGAGGTCTGTGAGGGCCTGGGTTGGTGCAAGAATAGATCAAATTGGAGAGATCTGCATTTGTGTGATTCATTGTTTTACTGTGATGCTGTGAATAGTTGTGTTGCTATCAAGCAACTGACGATGCTCAGAGTTTTCGAAAAGGTTGCACAGCAGCTAAATGGGTCACTTGTGGACTTGGCTGCCCCTTAAATGTTTTTCAAACTACTCTTCTGCTGAAGGGTGGTTTAAGTAAGTAAGAAAAAGTCAGAATTGTTATTTCACACCTCTAAATGAAAGCACAAATTGTCTCAGCAGGTCTCCGTATGCAGACAACTAAAAGGAATGGCTTGTGAAAATTCAGAGAATCACCTCAGAACTCATGTTATAACTGTGCTTTGTCAAACCAGCAGCCCAAACCCTGAATTTACTGAACGGAAGAGCAGCTAAAATGCATTTTTTAAAAAGCTGGAAGCATAAAATAGTGGCATTTATGTTTTTTACAAGGATTATGGCTCTAGTTCTATACACGTGTCTGTCTCTCTATGTACAAAAAGACGTGTAATGCAAATGTCAAGAAGTACAGCCATTTTCAGTGAAATGTAGGGGCATGCAGTAGGCTGTCAGCAGGGATGGACAAGAACAAGGCAAGTAGAGAAAACAAAATATTTGATCAGAAATAAATTCAGTGTAAAAAATTGGTGTAGCAAATATTGGGCACAATTTGCAAGCTTATCTACCTCCTTGTGTCCTCATACTGAAAATATTACATAAAAAGTGTCTTGCATGCCTTAAAGTTATATTCTTTTGTAGTTTGTGTGGTAAAACAGTTATTTAGTCTCTTTAAGGTAAAATTCATAAATCTACATAAGAAAAGGAAAAAAAAACCCTAAAGTAAAACTACATTGTACAAAATGGCCTTTTGAGGGTATTTAGTATAAAGTATATTACTGGATCATAAGTATTAATTTATTTATTTAGACCACTGAGTAACTTTATGATAATCTTGCAGAATACATACGTAGATTTATTTAAAATGTCCAAAATAATAAGCTGTTAAGGTTTTGAATACATGGACATAGGACAGTCAATGCTCTCATCCAGTAGTGTTGAATAGCTTAACAGTAATCTAGTCCAGCAGTCCCCAACCTTTTTTTGCGCCACAGACCGGTTTAATTTCAGACAATATTTTCACGGACCAACCATTTAGGTGTCGCGGATAAATACAACAAAATAAAATGATACAACCAAAACAAAAACTGTGGTATTTTGTAAATATATTAATAAATGCAAATTCATTGTGTAATTGTGTAACTTTATTAGCAGCGTCCTCCTGAAGTGCACCAACAACATTGAGAGTAATATCCTCCTCTCTGCCCCTTAATACTCTCTGGTCACTATGGTAACATGTAAATATTTCTTTCAAAATAAGACACACAACTACAACACACAAAAAGGCCCAGGGAGTTAACGGTAAAAACCCTGAAAACCATAAATTTCACACCCGAACCTCAACTCTAACCAGGTACCAAATGACCAAACAGCACGGGGTTTGGATCCCGCTGATCTAGTCCAAAGACCAGTTACATTTATGGGGACCCATGCCATTCTATGCCCCTGCAGATATTTAGCAGCATATATATGAGAAGTATTCGAAAACCAAAATATGATCAATGTAAAATTCAGAAATATAAGCAAAATCAGAGTTTTGGTTGGTACATTTTGTGATGTCAGAGGATTATCCAAAACAAAGAAAAAAAAACACCCAGAGTGTTAGACAGTCAGTCTAAGAGAACAAAGATTTTGATGTATGAATTGGTGAGGACATTTGTCTTTGCTTGGATTTCTACTTTTCCAGCAGTGGAAGCATTTTGGGGAGTTCTGTGCAGAGTTTGTGCCTGCCAGATGGTTGGGACAGAGTTTAGTCATAGCTAACATAGTTATAACCAGTCAGAACTGAGCATTCCTTGGGGTGATACAATCTAGCACCAAACGAGTAGGAGAAGCAGCTTAGTAGTGTTTATGGTGTTGACTGCAGGGCACGTGTGAATGTGACGTTCTGTGCCTCCTAACTTTCTCTCTGAGTGATCATTTTATATGTAAATATGACAAAATCGCAGCACAGCCACTGTAATTAACTTGTGTGTATGCTCATTGTCAGACAGTGTTGTGATTATAAAGTCAGGATCTTTGCAGTGCGGAGCAGCAGCTTGAAAATGGCTCAGAAGTGACGGCTGGTTAACAACACAGTCTTAATTGGCTATGTTTGAGTCCCTATTTCAAAGTCAGCTGACAACAGAAAGAGAAAAATATGTAAATAAGAACAGCTTATGGGGATTCAGCTGTATTACGATATAGCATGTGTGAGTATTGAGAGTATGACTTGGGTAAACAGGGGTGAAGGGCTGACTGGCAACCTGTTGAACTTGCAATGAAGCACAAAACCCAAGCAGCCACTCAGTCCTTGTTCACAGTCTTCAAATTGGTCTTAAAGTTTCCACAATGTCTTTTTGTCTCCTTTTTTTTATTATTATTGTGTTATTATTATTGTGACACAGCTCTGTGGACATGTAATCAAGCTTATGGTAATGTTAACGGATTAGTCAACACATTAGATAGCAATATGCTAACACTAACAATTTTCCTGTCGTTGTGGGGACATTTCCACCACATTAAAACAAAAGCATATGGTACATAGTGAAAGAAGACTGATTTGCTCTGACAGTCTCACAGCTCAGACATTTTTGAGTTAGAATTAGCAGCAAGGAAATAACAGTGGTTCACTGCAGATGATTGGGTCTGTGCTGCTCATTTTGCTAGTCAATCAAAATAAAGCTTTACTAAAGCTCTATTAAACTTTCAAAGATAGAGGGGCAAAGTCAGATTCAGTTAGGTTTGGGTTCAGATATATAGTTTATAGAACAAACAGGCAAACTGTAAACTGTAACAAGCGAGCTCAGACTGGGAAGCTCAAAATGAGTCAGATTAACACAGGGAAACAGGTTCAAGCTAAGCTCAGATAGCATTGCATTTTCAAGCATGGCTCAGACAGAAAACTCTGACTTGTACAGACGCAAATCTTGGCTAAGAGGGGTGAGTAGTTAATGCTCAGGAGATGCAACGCATTCATTTCAGTCAAACAGGCGTCTTTAATATTTGGGTTAAAAAGTAAAAGCCCTAGGTTTAGATGGACAGAAATCTCACTTCAAGACACAGATTTAGACTATGGTAAAGCCTCGGGACGAAGCTGTAACACCACAGATATGCCACAGCATAGCTTATGAGGACATGACAGCCCTAGCGTAAAAATGGAAACAAAGTTTCACTTCTTTCACAAAGAGTGCTTAAATACACAACAAATTGAAACGGGTGAATTGAAGAAAATCAACAGCTAGTGGGCATTAGCTTACCTACTTCTTCATCTTTCTCAACTGAAGACCTAATCTACAGAGCTTTGCCACTTCAGACGTCTTTTTTTGCCGTTGTCTTTATTATAGTGAGATTGTAGACAACTTGGAATATTTCTCAACGTCAACAACTCCTCCGTACGGCCTTTAGGAGAGGTGGGCATATCGATCCAAATATCAATAGTATTGATATCAACGCTGGTAAAGGTATCGGATCAATATTACCGTGAATTATACTTTTTTTTCCCTATCCTCTAAGCTTAGTATGCAGGCCACTAAACTGTGTTAAATAAATTATCCCTTTGGAAATGAAAAAAAATATAACATATAGCAGACATAGCCTATAGCACTGACTCAGTTTTAGAGACATGCACATTTACATTCCAGGTCTCCAAGAAACCCAGTTTCAAAATACACAAAAAGCTTCGAAGATGTGTTTTTTTGTGTTGTGTTAATCACAGTGATTTAGTGGTAATAAAAATGTGTTCCTAATTTAATCGTGACACTGCTCTCCCCAACATAAGCTACCTCAGGTTAGAGGTTAAAAGTATTAGTAATGGTATGGGTGATACTAATAAAATACTATATTTACTTGGTATTGGATCGATACCAAAATTTGCAGTATAGCACAGCAGAGCACTGTAGACAGAAAGAAATTTTGGCTTATGCTTAGAAAGAGTAACTAACATGAGGACAAGTGCGGTAGGCATCTGACTTTGTCTGGTCTTGAGAAGGGACAGAGTTGTTGGCTGTAAAATCACGGGACAGTTTGGACAATTTGATTAATGATATCATGGATTTTGAAATTCAAAATGTAGAAAAGCAGAGGACAGCTCCAGAACTTTATAGGAAATTAGTTGAGGAGACAGCAGAACAGATGCAAAGAAGTGAGAGGAACCCATTTAGATTCATTACAATATACAGTGTTATTCCCAGGAGAGCTGCTATGGTGTCATATCTCAGCCGTCCTGATTGAAATGAGAGGTGATGACACAGGAGTATTGATTCTACACATATCTGCATTTTCCTAAAGGACAGGTCCGGCTGTATTGATTGACCCCGCGCCTCAGGGATAATGTTAAGCAATGTTCAGTCGTCAAGACCAAGCCCATCTCGCAACATAAATGCCTGACAATAAAGAGGCAGTGATTGCTGACTAAGCATTATTCAAATCAGATCACCTTAGCTCAAGCTGCTGTTGAAAAAAATATTCTCACATCAGGAAATTGCTGGCAGAAATTTCCCAAATGATATGATTGCTTTTATTTATAGTATACTGTGCTAAGTTGTTGGTTTTTACTAATGTAATGGATTGGAATTAGAGTCTGTGCAAGCTGCACTCCAAGGAGAAGAGAGCTTCAATATGCCTTCAGGGTCTCAGTATGCTGCTAATGAAGCATTTTCTGGATTGTCTAACAGTCTAAAAAGTCCCTGCTCCCACACCTTGACATTGTAACTAGAGGCGAAGACTGTATTTGCAATAACACAGCACATCCACCCACTTAAGTCATGATCGGCCAGTTACACTGAAGTGTGAACCTAAGGCACGGTTTGAACTTTTCAAGAAATTTTTTCAAGTTCTTTACACAATTACTCTATCTCTGCTTGTATTTGTGTCTCTGTGTGTATTTGTCTGTGTGTGTATATGTGAATACAAGTTCATAAATGCCTTTATGAAGATTTCAGAGGTAGTGTAATACATACTAGCCATACTGGTGGTTATTTTAATTTTGTAAGAGTAAGGGATTGAGAAAGATTGATGTTTTAGTTTAGTGTCATAAAAATGAAGATGCTAGGCTGAATTCACTATTAAACCAGTACCAAAATTTTAACCCAATACTAACAATGTAATCAAGACAGTTTAATCATCCTTTGGCTCCTGTGAAAGGCATCTGTACTGCAAGAGCGGATCTGTTAGGAATCACATTAATTGTGCTGTCACCATTTGACAAATGTGAACCTGTATGATCATTTTTCAATCTGATGTAGTTTTATTAAAAACATTTTCTGACTCTGTTAATAAAGAATATTTAGATGGCAATGAGTTTTGCATTATCCTAGTAAACTGTTGGAGATGAGCAACATCTTACACATTTTCGCAGGATTTGCTTTTGAAATTATTCTCCTGGTTAATTGATTGGTTAAAACTCTTGGCGTGTTCTGTCTGAATTCCAGAGGAGAGCACTTGATGCTTATCGGGCTGGAAAGGGTTAAAAAAAACAAGAAGAGTTTGGACACTGAAGAATTTTGGACTTCATAGTCACATTCAAATGAGAGAAATACAAGCCAAGATGAGTGGTTGACCAATAAAAATTCCTCCAAAAGTGAAAGGCACCCAGGATGGAACCTGGTCCAGCTTTAGATGACACCAAAATACAGTCCTGTGCAAAAGTCTTGAACCATCCCTTTACTGAAATATAGGCAAAATGAAACTGAGGAATCAGTGCTCAGCTGTTAGCTAGCAATTAGCTTCTGTGCAGGACAAAAGCTGGTGAAGAGCTGCTGAGTCTCTCAGGTGGGCCAGTTTCAGTCCTGTAGTGAGTAGCAGAGGTGTGGACTCGAGTCACATGACTTGGACTCGAGTC
>NW_024582965.1:215422-217196 GCF_018398535.1 Haplochromis burtoni | reverse complement strand
GGACTTTTACACCAGTGACTTGAGACTCGACTCTGACTTGCCTGACATTACTTGAGACTTGACTTGTGACTTGAGGATAAAGACTTGAGACTTACTTGAGACTTGCAAAACAATGACTTGGTCCCACCTCTGGTGAGTAGCAATGTTCCATCTAAGCTGCGCACGTGCGCAATTGCGCACTGTTGGCACGGTCTCTGTGCACAGAAAAGCTGCGTTGCGCACAAAAAAAATCTAACCTGAATTTAAATTAAAATTAATACTTCAACAATCCTGTTTTGCAGTGTTAGTCAGTGAGTGACTGGCTGCTCCAGTATGGGATTAGAACGATGCCACCTTATCCCATAGTCCAGCCAATAATGCGATACACGCAGCCAATCAACATCGCTGACAGGCTATGACAGCGTCCTTATGTGCCGACACCGGTGTTTTAGCTAGCAAAGCGGCGTGGCTGCTGTGGAGTGAAGCCACGTTAATGACAATGTGTACAACCATTGGAGATGTGAGCAGGACAGACGGAACAATTGACGGAAAAAGTGTGAACTTTATACCAGTTTTTAAATTGTGTTTATAGGCCACGTAAAACCAGAGTTATGATAAAAAATATGCAATGTTTGGTTTACTTCCTGAATACTGTCGTTGTTTATATTTACTGCGGGAAGAAACGGTAAAAACTACGTTTTATAAGGAAAACGCTCAAAAGCACTCTCCGCCTGTGAGCAAAAACAACCCCCCCCACCAAAAAAGTACCATGTCGACCAATCAAAAAATGGTATGGCAATGTGGCATCTAGTTGTTAAGAAACGGGGGAAACTTTAGGAGTGACGGCGGTGTTTTGAGATGTGAGAGATTTGAGACGTTTAGCGCAAATCTTGTGTAGTTAGTGTAGTCAATAGTTTTGTTGTGTGTGTCAGAACAATGAGGCGACTGCTGAATGTTACAGGTGTTACAGGAGTGATACATCTCCTGTTGTCAGGCCTGCAGGTATCAGGCTGTTGTTCTCCTTTATCTCATAGTGGAGAGAAATTATTTTTGGAGTGGCACAAATAATTTGTGTGGCATCAAATTTGATGCAGAACAGCTGATTGTTCTGTAAATAGTTTGAAATGTTTATTTAAAAATACCTTGGCTGCATTTAAAAAAAATAGCTGCAAAAAACTTTGTTGTTTGCCAAACTGAGTTACTTTTTTGAAGAACTATATAATTAATTGCCCAACATTGGTCATTATATACTGTATTTTGCAGACAGAGAGTTACAGGACTCTCTCCCAGACCACAGACTCATTATACAATCCGAGCTTTATAAAAAAAAAATTTAAAAAAAGAAAGTTGTGTTTTCGAAATTGGAGTTCAAGTTATTTTTACTTCCAATAGTGTTAACATACTACACAGGTCAATGACTAGATTTTTTTTTTTACTTTCATTGTAAGTGGGCTAAAGCAGTTAATTAAAAGTAGTATAACATAAATGTAAACGCTGTAATTTAATTATTTTAATAAACCATGTAACTTGGATGGATTAGATGCCGGCGTGACCACAGTGCACACGTCTGATGTCGCTCACAGTGGTCCAAGGGATCGCTCAGGGAGTTTGCGTGTTCGCTCAGACTCGTGAAAAATTAGAGGGAACATTGGTGAGTAGTTTCCAGCCTGCAAAGCATTGTGTAGTGGTGGACAGGTTTCGTGGTGTGTTTGGAGCTGAGAGTGATTAGCTAGTCCACTTCCCCTGCCAGTGGCGGACTCTCTCAGACATCGGTGCGTTGGTGGTTCTTTGTGTC
>NW_024582965.1:200666-213978 GCF_018398535.1 Haplochromis burtoni | reverse complement strand
TGGGGGTGGGCGTCCAGGTACACACCGGCTCACTCCTTGGCGGCCGCTTATCGGGGCCTGGAGCCTGGGGCTCGCTCGGGCCACTTCGGAGGTGGGGTGCCCCCGGCCTCTCGGCCTGGGGCTCGGTCACTCAGGCAGCTGGCTGCCGGCGGAGCTCACGGGCGCGTCACTGCAACTCCCCCTGGCTTCTGCTCCGCGGCTGCTGAGTGAGCCCTCATCTGGGACTCTCCTCAGCTCTTTCTGGAACAGTGGCGCGGCTGCCCCTCTGTTGGTCTTCCTTGGTCTCTTGTGTTCTGGGGGCCTCTGGATGTCTGGAGTTTTGATCTCCTCCATACCTGCTTCATACCCTAGAGGGAAAAGCAAAAAAAAAAAAAAAAAAAAGAGTGATTAGCTAGTGCCTTCTGTCAGCAGAAATGTTTTGTTTAGTTGATTATTTACCATTTCTTTCCTTTTCAGAATATTTTAGTTTGATATCCTTTGTTTGACTGATGTAGCAGTAAAGCTGTCTTCTTGAGTTTAATCCCTTTTTAAACAGAAACATTTTTTTTACAAGCCTTGAAGCTTGAAAAGCTTCCTTGTCATTTCTTTAAGCAGTTTTCAGGAATAATTGTTCAGGATTCTTGAAGGGCATTGAATTTCTTTTGATGGTTTTTGCTTTTTGTTCCACTTTATCAAAGTGTGTGTATGTGTGTGCGCGCGCGCATGTGTAGACATCTTTGTGAGGACATAAACATGTAAAAATGTGGTTTTAGTGTCAGGGTAATAATTAGGTTTTGGTTAGGATTAGGCCTTTTTTATAGTTAGGGTATGCAGCTTGGGAAAACACTATACCAATGAGATGTCCTCACTAAGATATGAAAATGAGTGTGAGTATGTGTGTAATCTAACAGTACGTTTGTGTTTATAATTTCATCAATTTTGACTGTAGTCCCCAACAACTGCCTGAAATTCAGCCCCAAGCCATGATCAAGCCTCCACCGTGTTATACTTTTTAACACACCTAAACTCCGCACACGACGACATTGATTTGGACCAAAATTTCAAATTTGCATTCATTTCTCTATAAAACGCTGTATTGACACTGATTTTCAGTCCAGTCCTTGTGTAATCTTGTGTGATTTGACCTGAAGAAGGGCCACATTAATCTCTGTCATCTGTGCCGGGTCTTTGTTGGATTTGTTTTCATTCCTATTTATAAAGAACATGACTTTCAGACACTGTTTATTTGCTGCAGATATTTTCTTAGGCCTGGCTACTTTGGGTATTTGGTTCTTTTGTACCGCACAAATTTTCAGCTAAATTGACCAAGTACAAGATTTAGAATGAAAATGAATGAAAAGGCAGTCAATATCCTACAAAACTGTTTAAAGGAGAACTGTTGCAGAAGTATTACTCCAGACCACTGAAAAGAAATAAAAATATAAGAATGCCTGGCATTGTACAATACTTTTACAAAAGTATTGTACAAAAGGTATTGCACAGTGAGGTGAAGAGGCACTACAGCTTAGTTGTTCCCCCCTCCTTTGTCCTCCTGTTTCCCCTCCCTCTCCCCTCCAGAGAGGAGTTAAACAGTCTGATGGCGTGTGGGACAAAGGAGTTTTTAAGTCTGTTAGTTCTTGTCTTTGGGAGAAGCAACCTGTCACTGAACAGACTCTTCTGGTTGTTAATGGCCGTGTGCAGAGGATGCCTGGCATTGTCCATAATGTCCATCAGTTTCTTTAATGTCCTTTTCTCTGCCACTGTCACCAGAGTGTCCAGCTTCATGCCGACCACAGAGCCAGCCTTCCTGATCAGTTTCTCCAGCCTGGATGAGTCCTTCTTTGCTGTGCTGCTCCCCCAGCACACCACAGCATAGAAAAGTACTCCAGCAACCACCGACTGGTAAAACATCCTCAGGAGCTTCCTGCAGATGTTAAAAGACCTCAGCCTCCTGAGGAAGTACAGTCGGCTTTGGGCTTTTTTATACAGGTGCTCTGTGTTGCATGACCAGTCCAGTTTATTGTCCACCCACAGCCCGAGGTACTTGTACTTGTTGACCACCTCCACCTCCTCCCCCTCTATCTGAACCGGCAGTGGACCTGCTCTAGTCCACAACCAGTTCCTTAGTCTTTGAGGTGTTGAGTTGCAGGTGGTTTGTGTGACTCCATGCGACAAAGTTCCTCACCAGACTTCTGTACTCCTCTTCCTGATCATCCCAGATACACCCCATGATGGCCGTGTCATCTGCAAACTTCTGAATGTGGCATAATTCAGAGTTGTAGCAGAAGTCAGAGGTGTACAGGGTGAAGAGAAGAGGGGACAGCACAGTTCCCTGTGGTGCTCCTGTGCTGCTGACCACTATGTCAGACGTGATGTCCTTCAGCCTGACGTACTGTGGTCTGTCGGTGAGGTAGTCGGAGATCCAAGCGACCAGGCAGGGGTCCACCTCCATCCTGTTCAGTTTTTCCTGAAGCATACAGGGCCGGATGGTATTAAAGGCACTGGAAAAGTCAAGAAACAGGATCCTGACCGTGCCTTTTCCCCCATCCAGGTGTGAGTGGGCTCTGTGTAGGAGGTACAGGATGGCATCCTCCACTCCGACACCCGCCTTGTATGCAAACTGTAGTGGGTCCTGGGCATGTTGTACCTGTGGTCGGAGGAGGTTGAGGAAGAGCCGCTCTAGGGTCTTCATAAGATGTGACGTCAGTGCCACCGGTCGGAAGTCATTCAGCTCATTGGGCCGGTTCTTTTTGGGGACCAGGACGATGCAGGATGTCTTCCATAGGGTGGGCACTCTCCCCAGTCGCAGACTGAGGTTGAAGACTCATTGTAGCGGCTCCCCAAGTTCCCCAATTGTGGTTTAAAAGAGAAGAGATATATTCGGGGAAATGAAAACCCTACATTCATAAGAATGTTGTAAAATCTGTGAAAAATGGCGTACCTGTGTCACTAGTCTGGGCCAGACACCCATATGGAAAAGATATATATATATAAATCTTATAAAATTTGTATCTGTCTTGTGTGAAACTTGTATGAAAAGCATACAAGAGTGAAAACAGATATAAGATCCATTGAAAAAATATATAATGAAACTTGTTTTGGATACTTACTAAAACAATATATGAAAGTAATGAGAAAGTGGCCACTTTCATGAGTAAATCATATACGCCTTATATGATTTATAAGGCTTATATATATAAGCCTTATAGTAAATCATATAATGCTTATATGATCATATAAGCCTTATATGATTTACTATATGAAGTAGGCCACATCTTATGCAAGTCTTTTATAAGTTTTTACTATTTCTTTTCCATATGGGCAGGCTCATCATAACAGAGGGCAAATTAATTCTAAATTATTCCAGGAAACTGGAAAGGGCAATTGCAGAGTGTCCATACACTGAATTTGAAGAGAGCATGAGAGTGACCCAGTCTGCATAAGCCGTGCTAACAAAGAATGGCATGACTGTTTATCAACAGTCTTAAAAAGCACTGCCACAGGTACAAATCCAAAGTGAAAATGCTCAGTGATTAAGCTTGTGTAGTCCATAGTATGCTTTCTGTCACATAAACGTACACTCTGTGGACTTATTTAGAAGGTAAGATAGCTTATCTAAACACACTTTTAGATGTGATAACACTAAGCATGACTCTGTTACAATCATACCCAGCTCTTGAAAATAGAAGTAATAAAAATCAGACAATTTCAGTATGGAGATTTTCATATAGAATACATAGTATACAGTACTGCTTGCTATACTTTATACTGTATTAAATAGCCAAAAGCTATGTACTGTCGAGGGAATAATTCATTTCCCCTGATTACAGTTCAGGGTCGAACTGATCTGGATTCTTTTTCCTAAATGCGTGCTGATGTGTGGTTCAACAATGGTTTCATTTTGGCCAGGCACACAAACAACAAACCAAAAAAAAAAAAAAAAGAAGAGAAAAACCACACAAAAACCTCCCTGCTTTTATAATAATGAAATCCTGAACGTACTTTACTACCTCCACCGCAAAATGTTCATACCATAAAGGAGTGTTTGTGTGCATGCCTCTTATGCTATTTTCATTGTGGGAGCCCTACATTTATTTGAACTCTGTTTTGCATAACTGCCATGGCCTCAAGTCACTCCATCTGTGAAACTCAAGCAGCATGAACAAAAGAAGAAAGGAGAGATGGGAGAGAAGAGAGGGGGAGACTCAAATGAGGAAGTGCATGAGCGAGAGAGAGAGAGAGAAAGAAAGAAAATGGATAAGAAGAGTAAGAGAAGAAATAGAAAGTGGAGAAGGGATTAGAAGCAGAGGGCAAGTTTCAACTATAACCTTGGACATGACTATGTCAGGCAGCAAAAGCGTAAATTAACCGTGGTATTTGTTTACAAGATACTACTGAAGTGGAACTGTTTATTTGACCCCTGGGTATGTTGCGTGGTACATTCACCGACTTACATATGACCAAGTGTCTGGTTGTCTCTCTGTGTGCTCAAGCACACATGCCTGACTAGCCATGTGTAATTGAATACCATTTTAAAACTCCTAACAAATCTTCACTGACTCTGCACTGCTGCAGCTTCAAAGTGACCTTGTTAGACTACCGTAGTGTGACTGACTCACTATGGTGGTTATTCCAGAACCATATCAACTGTAATAGCAGACTGCTGACGCACGAGTGCTGAGGTGGAGCGTGCCTTTAATCATCTCTTAACGAGAGTACTGATGACATGTAAGGCAGAGTGTTATCGGTCCTGTATGCCTTCGTGTCCCTGAATAATTCAGCTGGCACAGAATAAGGGAGACATGAAACAAGTCTGTTCACCAGATTAGCACTTAATTAATAAAGTTTAGGTGGTTTCAATATTTCAGCAAGTCTGCATTATTCAGTTTAAATATCTGTCCTAATTACTTCCCCTCAGGCTGATCTATGACTTTGTTTTTTCTCCCTGTGGGCTTCATGCCTCTGGACCAGGTCTGCTATAAATAGAGTTTTGAGGAGACTCTTTCCAACGCTTTACTCCCCCCCCCCCCCCTCTTTCACTAATTATCATTAGATCTGACCTGTCCAAACATGCTGCACACACACATGAATATACACTTTACTGGAAGAAGTATTAGAGAGCATTTTCCATGAAGAGAAGCAGACTTTGCATACATTTACTCACATATGTGGCACGTGCAAGAGTTTGTGTATCTCAGTAAAAATTCTTATGTTCGGTACACTATGACACTATTATGGAATTGGTAAACACTGCAGTTCCTTGTGTGGCCACTTGAGGCTGCCTCCAAAGTGAGTCAGTATTCATAGATTTCAGTGTTAACCTTCTGGGGGTATAATTGTTTTTGACTGCTTTTGATTTCAGCTCCATGTTTAACCTTTAAAAACTGTTTACCATCCCTTGTATGGTATATATTCTCAGCACAACTCCACATGTCTGAATTTATAGTTATTTTGTCATTTGAAAATATTGTACCAATGCAGTGGTTCTAAAATTACACAAAAATCATGGTATCTGAGGAAAAATTCATTGTTTTGACACACAAAACAAAAGACAACTCTCAAATTTTAAAACTTGCTGTCAGTATCGCTGTCCTCCCTTTTCACTATCAGTTATCCTCCAACTTTGTCTTTTTCTTAGCAAACAAATATCATGTTTTTACCCCTATGTATAGAGAACACTGAGGTGTTTCCACTTTGGTTGACAAGAGTCGTCTGCTGTGCTTCACTTCACTCATTTAAATCATTAAGCCGCACCTCTAATACTTTTAGAACATTTTTTAACAGAATTACCAGACAAATAAAATGATTTGCTGTGCGACCATTTATAGTGTAACTTTTGGGAAGTTCTCTTTACGTCATTTATTACATGGTACATGTGTCTATGCCAAAAAAGACTGTTCCAATCACTACAGCATCATTATGCCGCGTTCCAGAAATGATCTGCCAACTTATTATGCAGCAGGACCAGGTATTTTTTTATTTCACAGATTATTCTGTCTGCTTTCATTGAAACCTGGCCTCTAAATTCCCCTAAATGCACCTCAGGTACAGCCAGAGGTGTGGGGTGCCAGCAGGAACCAGGTGGCCCCAGGCCACTGCAATGGGAGATGAATGAGCAACAGACGTCTAGTAGAATATGATTAATCAAACAAAGAGAAGAGTTAATCAAATAGGTTTCTGGATTCCTCAATTGACTGTAAAACCTCATCCCAGAAAATCAAAACTGGCCCAGTGTGACATCTAGTTAGGTTTAGAAAGCTAAAACTACTTGTTCTAACATTATTTTAGATGTTTAAGCAAACAACCAGGGTAAAGGGTTTTAGTCCATTATCTGGAAGAATACCATATTTAATTGATAACTCCAAACATGAGGATTTGCACTCACTGTAAAACTTCACTGCTAATGTGTTTGTGTGTTTATCTACTGCAACCACAAAGAAAGGGAGGTTTTGGTGGTTGTGCATGTATCTCATCTGACTTTGAAGGGGATGATTGGTGTTTCCTTTCAGTCTTTCACATGGGATTTTTGTGGTAGATATTGTTTCAAATAAAAGATCTAAAGATCACAGTGTTGTCCATTTTGACACTTGCTGCAGAAGATGAAAAATAAATCCATTTAGCAGAGAATGCGTGCAAATCTGATTTGCTGGACAAATGATGACTGAGCTTACTGATGATCAATCAGCTATGGTTCTTTGATTCCTCAATGCAACAGATAAATGGACTTACTAACTTGATTAGGACACTTGCAGTGTGAAACTAAGATAAGAATGGAGCAAAACAGTGGGTGAATGATGAGAGAATATCAGGATGGTAAGGAATAGACGCAAAGGAAAGGGCAGAGAAAAGTGAAGCAACAGTTGGCGCTTGTCCACTTAAATTGTGTCTGCACTGAATATTTGCCGTGATTAAATAGCTAATGACACTAAATCAACAAGTATAAGTGATGTGGATCTATTGACCTCCTAAAAGTAATTCATTATTTGCTCGTGTTGTTTGAATATAGAAGAGTGCAGAGATGGCAGCCACATGTGCTGTGACATCATCTGCAATTTAGATTGGGAGTCTGAATGTGCACTAACCGCATCAGCGTCAGCATCAATCACCGAGCATTTAGTTCACTAAGCTGTAAGAGAGGAGGTTGGTTCAATGTTTTTCTCTCTAATGAGAAAATGGTTCCATCTGAATTTGCCTCATAAATCATTGCCAGAGTTACCAAACAAACAGTCTGGTTTTAAAGCACCAGTCCACTCATACTGCGTTTGTATGATTCAGCATCTTTAGCGAGTTCCCTTGTTTAAAGTGCACTTTGATGCACAATAAGGATGTCATAAAATTGCTTGTATTGTAATTTCTTGATTATTATCAGCTTTGCACTTGCAGTGGGAAAAATTCCAGGCCCTTGAGGCTGTGTGCATTATCTGAGTTGTGCCGTAGCCTGTTTATTTGAACTATACAGAAGTCTTCTTTTCCTTTTTTTCCATCATATCTCCTCTTCTTTCTTTAGTAGACTTCCAAGTATACACTGAGCGGAAACTGTATATGGAATCAAATAAAACTTGGCAATCAGCGCTATAATGCAGCTTTAGTTCATGTCACAGTACATCAGCTACAGTACTGTACGTATACTCAATATTTCTGTGTGGCACTTCTGATAAAATAAGTATTTATCACACTATGAACATTCCATTAAATAGTTTTGTGATTTTCTTTCTGGAAGGACTTAAACTGTAGTTTCATATTGTGGTAAGAAGGACCCAAGGCACACAGCATTGAAGGCATGTGGATTGTCCTTGCAACACAGATCTCCTGTCAGGTCCAACACCACACCCTGAACCTGGTGCTCCTACCCTCACTTCCTCTTAATTCACAATAAAACTGGATTCCAACCCCACAAAAATTAAAATAATGCAAATGCTCTTTTTATCTTATCAAACACATTTTACTCCTTTTAAAAGGAATTCTAAAAATACTTTTACATTTTAACATGGATTTCTATGTTTTGAATATTTCAATAAATGACAATTTTAACATGTTTACAAACAATGTGATTAATTAAAATAAACAAACCAGTTAAAGAAAAAACAGGAAAATGTAAACTATCAAACAAAACAAAAAACCACATGCACTGAATAAATCAATAGGCTAACCAAAGTAAATCGTGTTTGTTTATAATATTCATAGATATCATTTTGATAACAATAATGTTGATATTTGTAAATAAATAATATTACATTTATGAATCATGTAAATTCCCTGCAACTTTCATAGACGTCCATATGATGTCCATAAAATTTACCCAGTCCGAAGTTATAATGGTGGACGTCATATTGATGTCCAGGTTGGGCCACGGTTGGACATCCAAATTGTAGACCTAGTTCGGAAGTTCTGCAGATGCCCAGAATAAACTCAATAGGCATGATCTGCACCTCTACCCGACATCCCATGTTCAGTGGGATCAGTCCCTTATAGTCAGAGGATTTTCTGAGCCTGCCAATACAAGAGAAAAAAACAGGAGAACTTAAACATTTTGAAAGGCACACATGGCCTTGGCTGGCTAAACATGCACTGTTTAATATGATGAGCATACCAACAAGATGCAGTTTTGATGGGGTATCTGAATGGGGCTTATGAATGTTGAATCTGTTTGTTACTTTGTATCTCAGTTCACTACTTTTATACTTTTTCCCCTCTACTCTATATTGCAACTCTTACTCGTTGCATGTTCACTGAAATAATGCAATGATCATCCTTAACAAACAGAAAAGAGCATAGTGCTACGTGCTAAGACTTTCCTGGCTCTTCCCTGCTTAGAATGTCAGGTTATAGGACATTGTAACATTAGCTATACCTCATGTTTATATTACATTTGCGTTCAGATGCTTGGAATGAGCTATAAAAATATGAAACTACATTTTATATTCTCTTGACAAAAGATGTCAAAATCATGTACATTGTGGGCAAGACAAGTTAACTCCCTTTTCTGTTGGTGTAAAGAAGTTTAAATTCTTTAATGTGTGAATTATCTTAATATAAAGAACAAAAAAGGTAATTAAAAAAAAACATTATTTTGGTCAATGATAACATTTTTATAGATGATAAAGAAATGCTGCTGAATGAAATCTGTTAACATGACCATTTGGGCTTAAAATAAACTGTGCAAAATAAATTGATAGAATTGCCTAGATATTCAGTGATTTTGAACCAGAAAAGGTTTTGAACTCACAGAAAACATTCTGTTTTTTCGGAAATTTCTATTGCAGATGCTGTAGAAACTATCATTTAATGGTTTAACTATTAGTTACTACTGTAAAACTCTTGAAAATAGAGTAAAAATTGATTTCCTCCTTTAAATTTTTCAAAGGTATCCAGTCTGTTCGATAGGTGGCTCCCGGGCCTCATATGTGACACCCCTGATGTAGAACATTGGGAACATATTTATGTATCTGCCATCACATTTAAATATACTTTTTTAAAATTCCTAAACAGATTTCAGATAATAATTTAATAATATTCATAAAGAGCAGCTCCTTTGGTTGTTTTACTGTAAACATGTTGAAGCTGAAACCAGTTTCTGTCCTTTGAGGCCAAGGAACTGCAAAAGATAAATAAAGTTATATACTTTAACCAAAAATAATAATAAACCTTTTTATAGTGTGCTCCATCAAAGATTAAATTTATTTTTCTTCAGTTAGGAATGTGAAGAGGCTCATTCTGCCGTCACCTGTCATAACCCCCCAGGTGCCGTTTTCTAATCAAGCTTTCGTTTATTGTCACCTTCCTTCTTCAGACAGGCGAGCAAAATGTATTTTTCTCCATTGCTAAGACCATCTGCTATTGTGGGAATCATTTCAAGGTTGCGTATGCAATTTCACACCACAGTAAGCTAGAGTAGGGTCCACAGTGCTCTCACAGGTCTAGTTATCTGGAACCAAAAGTCACCTGAAAAGGCGACAGCTTCGGGGCTACAGGCTATGGAGTAGGCTTTAAAAGCAATGTCAAGCATTGTGCTTTGTGGTCAGATATTTTACTTAAGTGTCAGCCAACCTCAGTGTTTTGTTATGTTCTTTTGTCCGTCATGCTTACTTATTCAAGTTATCAGGTATCAGTAAGGTGTTTGAAATTGAACTGCTCTCTTCGGGCTTTTCGCACTGTATGTGATGGGACTTCCTCATCATCCACTCCACCATCAGTCATACGCATACAGCCTTACTTGTCCAAATGCCAGTTGTTATGCATTGCTTTCTCGTGACTGAGTACAATGACCTGAAGGGATGTTCATAACTGAAGTTTTCTTCTTTTTTTTTTTGGAACATTATATTTCTATAGCAAAACAACAGGAAATAACTCTGTTCGTCCTTATTGCCATTTTGTATTTGTAACTGTTTTTGCCCTTTTACAGGATATTATTTAGAATATAATAAGTTTGTTCCTATGTGGTATCAGCTCATACTTCCACCCAAATATCACACTTTTCTACCTTTGACCTTTCAAGTCTTAACAGTTTTTCTTCATTCCTTTAGAATATTTATCAGGCAAGGAAAAGATTACAGTTAACCTATAAAGCCCTTAAGTAAATTAAGCAAATCAAGCCTTTATGTCAACAAATAAGTCACTGTAAACCAGAATGATTAAAATGTTCCTTATCTTCTAATTTCCTCAAAAGTCTTGTCCTAGTGGCTTCTAAAGTACCAGACTTTAATTCTCTAAGGTTCATCCACTGCTGTTGTGGATCAACGTAAATACTTTTAAACACTCTTCAGACGCTCAAGAGCACTTAGTTTGCACGTATTGTGAGGAGGAATATTATTCTAATCAAAGTCACACTTACTGCTAGCTTCTGTGGCTTTTGTAGCTTATGGTGACACATGCAGTTGCTTTTTCAGCATCTGGAAATGTTTTGGAACATTAATGAAAATTAATTGTCTACTGTGATTGTTTGACTATATTTTGCGAGCAAAACAGAGGCTTTCATGTTTCTGTCAGTTGAAGTTTCACTAGTTTTACTTCTCAAAGTATGTTATTTTGAAAATATGTTATTTCATTATACAAGTCATCAAAGAAAAATAATTTGCCTTGTTTCAGTTGGAAGTGTTTTGTAATTAATTTGGAAACTACCATCAAATATTCATCCTTAAATGCTTCTTTTTTAAGTAATCACAACTTATAAAACAAAGGAATGTGAGTTAAACTGCCTGCTATTGTTCATTTATTTGACCTGTTTTCTGGTTTGGATTCTCCAGGGGCCCCACACACAGCTGGGGGTCCATCCAAGAGGCAAAGAAAAGAAAAGAAACCTACAAAACGATATCATGGGTAGAATGCAGAAGTGTGTACTTCACCTGATTCTTTCTCTTTTACACCAGTGAGATTAGTGGCCTCTTCCAAACTTGGATAACAATTACAGGTATTTCCAAAAGAGTGAAACCAGCAGGAGTGGGTTTATCAAATGAAAGCATTGCAGTTATCAGCTGTAGCAGCAGGATTTATGACCTAAAAGTGTGGTTTGATCTGAATGAAGAAACCAGGGTATCACTTTGTGGCAGGGGTGTGGTCTCTGGCCTGCTGCAGTGGAGGGGTGGTACAGTGAGCTCGCAGAGTTCACTGTACCACCTTGCACACTCTCACACCAACACCTGCCCGCTCTGCCAGAGAGGGCAGGTGTTGCCACTCAACGTATTGATCTTCTTCTTCTCTGTGTATATATAGTGATGGCGGAGACGCAGGAGTGTGTGTGGAATGGAGCAGCTGTTCCTGAGTGACTGGTGCCGAGAACCGTCAAAAGAGTTGATAAAACGAAATAAAACTGACTCACACGTGCATGAAATCCTGTGTGTGTGTTAGCTCCTTATCAACATAGGACCTGTTGCACCTCACAATGAAAGAAACGAGTATCTGGGGGATTTTGCCTGCATTATTTCTTTTTATGAATTTTCTGACAAAGAAAAAAAATCTCAAAGTGGACACATGCCAGAAGTATAATTTTCTCCCCAAAATGATCTCTGAGTGTTATTTGCACATTAATTATAGTCTTAACAGTGATCTAGTAGTGGGACTGCTACAGATAAAGAGGAGTGGTAAGGACAAGAGGAGCTGAATGAGCGAGAGGCAGGAAGCAGACAATAACAGGTGTGAGTGTGTGTGAGTGTGTGCAAGGACAATTGCATTAGATATAGAATTATCCTTACAAAATAATCCCTAAAAGCTCTGACTGCCTAATTTTCCATTACATATCAGGTACTTTAAAGCTTTTAGTGAAGCTCTACTGTGATGGTTATTCTCTATTAATATTCTTCTATGAACATGTATCTACACATTCCTGAAAAAAAAAAAGCCTGACCATGAACATAAATTGGCTAGGGCCCAACTTGGTCAGTGCATGTCTGTGCTTCATCATGTCTGAACATGGAGGTAAACTCATGGCAAAAACAAAGAACACGCTCTGGCAAGTCTAAGGTTTTACATATCAGAAAATAATCAGAATAATCTGGTCCTTAGCAGATCTTAACATTAACTAAACCTCAAATGAACATATAAAATTGTACAGTGTTAATATTTTTTTTTAACAAAAAGCAATATGTATAAAAAAAACTAAGTACAAGAGGGTAAGTAGCATCAGGTGCTGTGTGAGCACCTCTATAAAATATTCTGGTGTGTTAACACAATGCTAAGGAAGAATGACAGTAGTAGTGATCAGAAGCAATTGTTGCTTCCCATCAACCTAGAAAGGTTTGCATGGCCATTTTCAAACAATCTGAAATCTATTATTGTACAGTAAGGAAGATTATTCCCAAGTGGAAAACATTGATACGAGTTGCTAGTTTCCCCAGGAGTGGATATCCCAGAAAATTCATCCCGACATCAGTCTGTGTAATACTCAGAGAAACAGCAAAAAACTCAAGAACTACATCTGACACTACACACCTCACTTAGCATTTTAAATGTTAAAGTTCATGAGATAAAAATGGCTTGTTTGAAATGATTACCAGGAGAAAGCCTCTTCTATCTAAAAACAACATGGCAGCACATCTTAGGTTTACAAAGTATCTGAACAAACCAAAAGACTCCTGGAACAAAGTCCTTCAGAAAGCCAAGACTAAACATAGCAGTCAGGCTTTTAGTACTATAGCCTCCCACCAGCATTCTGCTGTTAACCCTTTAAGACCTACCATAGAACCAAGTCCGCCAGAGCTTATATTATATTTTTACATGCTGTGGAGCCATTTTTGGGAGCATTTCAAGTTGCTATACATCAATACAACCATTATAGCCCAGATTTTAATAATATGTATTCATTAAGTGCATAGTAATTACATAAATTGCAAAAAAGTGC